>NC_134094.1:13566640-13839140 GCF_000715075.1 Nicotiana tabacum | reverse complement strand
GGAGAAGTTCGTGCCTCAATCCCACAGAGAGGAGTTGCGCAGGCAGTTCGAGCAGCTTTGTCAGGGCGATGTATCCGTGACGTAGTATGAGATGGGGTTTTCTAAGTTAGCCTGTCATGTTATCTGGTTGGTTCTCACAGACAGGGAGAGGATCAAGAGGTTCATAGATGGCCTCGCTTTTTAATTGTGATTGCTTATGACTAGAGAGAGAGTGTGTCTTATGCTACTTTTGATGAGGTTATCGACATTGCTCGTCATATTGAGATGGTTCGCAGCCAGGAGCGGGTTGAGAAGGAGGCCAAGAGGCCTCATGGACAGGGTGGATTTAGCAGTGTTCCTTCTGGGGTCAGTTCCACCACGGTAGGGTTCGTCCTTTCAGACATGCTCAGACGGCTCGCCCAGTTCACTGTGGTGCATCATCTGGCCATAGTTCACACAATTATCAGCATGGTCATTCATATCTCAGTGCTCTCCCCGCTCAGAGTTCGTCCCGTGCTCCATCGGGTCAGGGCTTGTCTATGCCAGGTCCTTCTACTAGTTATCCCAGTGCTCGGGGATCCCTTCAGTCCCCAGCACCAGCACCAAGGAGTTGCTATGAGTGTCGAGAGTTTGGTCACATGAGGAGGCAGTGTCCCCGCCTAGTGGGAGGTCCAGCTCAGTAGAGGATCCAGTCTATGACATCAGCACCAGTTGCTTCACCACCCGCTCAGCTAGCTTGGGGTGGAGCTCAGTCAGCTAGGGGCCGCCCGAGAGGTGGAGGCCGATTAGGGGCCGGCCAGGCCCATTTCTATGCTCTCCCTGCCAGACCAGATGCCATTGCTTCGGATGCTGTGATTACAGGTATTGTTTTAGTTTTCCATAGAGATGCCTCTATATTATTTGACCCTGGTTCCACTTATTCATATGTGTCCTCATATTTTCCTTATTAACTGGATATGCCTCGTGAGTCTCTAGTTTCATCTATTTATGTATCCACTCCAGTGGGCAATACTATTATTGTGGACCGTGTATATCGGTCATGTGTGATGACTATTGGGAGTCTGGAGACCATAGTAGATCTCTTGTTGCTTAGTATGATCGATTATGACGTGATTTTGGGTATAGATTGGTTGTCTCCATGTCATGCTATTCTAGATTGTCACGCTAAGACAGTGACGTTGGCGATGCCGGGGTTGCGGAGGATTGAGTAGAGCGGCTCTATAGACTATGTTCCCCGTAGAGTAATTTCATACTTGAAGGCTCAGCGGATGGTTGAGAAGGGTTGTCTATATTATTTGGACTTTATGAGGGATGTTAGTGCAGAGACCCCTGCTATTGATTTTGTTCCGGTGGTGCGAGATTTTCTGAATGTGTTTCCTGCAGACCTGTCTGGCATGCCGCCTGACAGGAATATTGACTTCAGTATTGATTTGTGTGCCGGGCACTCATCCTATTTCTATTCCATCGTATCGTATGGCACCGGCGGAGTTGAAGGAATTGAAGGAACATCTTCAGGAACTCCTTGATAAGGGGTTTATCCGGCCTAGCGTGTCACCTTGGGGTGCACCAGTTCTATTTGTAAAGAAGAGGGATGGTACTATGAGAATGTTCATTGATTATAGGTAGTTGAACAAGGTCACAATCAAGAACAAATATCCTTTGCCATATATTGATGATCTGTTTGACCAGCTTCAGGGAACGATGGTGTTCTCCAAGATTGATTTGAGGTCAGGATATCACCAGCTGAAGATTCGGGACTCAGATATTCTTAAGACAACTTTCAGGACCCAATATAGCCATTATGAGTTACTTGTGATGTCTTTTGGGCTAACCAACGCCCCAGCAATGTTCATGCATCTGATGAACAATGTGTTTCAGCCTTATCTTGACGTGTTCGTTATTGTATTCATTGATGACATCCTGATGTACTCTTGTAGCCAGGAGGAGCATGCCCAGCATCTGAGGATTGTGCTACAGCGATTGAGAGAGGAGAAGCTTTATGCAAAGTTCTCCAAGTGTGAGTTTTAGCTCAGTTGAGTGGCGTTATTGGGGCACGTGATGTCCAATGAGGGTATTCAGGTAGATCTGAAGAAGATAGAGGCGGTTCAGAGTTGGCCCAGACCATCCTGAACCACGGAGATTCAGAGTTTTCTCGGTTTGGCTGGTTATTACCATTGTTTTGTGGAGGGTTTCTCATCTATTGCATCACCTTTGACTAAATTAACCCAAAAGGGTGGTCCTTTCAGGTCGTCGGATGAGTGCCAGGAGAGCCTTCAGAAGCTCAAGACTGCTTTGACCACGACACCAGTTCTAGTTCTACCATGAGCTTCTGGTTCTTACACAGTGTATTGTGATGCCTCGCAGATCGGTATTGGGTGTGTTATGATGCAGGAGGGTAGAGTGATTGTTTATGCTTCATGCCAGTTGAAGCCCCATGAGAAGAACTATCATGTCCACGACCTTGAGTTAGCAGCTATTGTTCATGCCTTGAAGATTTGGCAGCACTATTTGTACGGGGTCCATTGTGAGATTTATACTGATCATCGGAGTTTGCAACATCTGTTCAAGTAGAAGGATCTTAACTTGCGTCAGTAGAGGTGGTTGGAGCTTCTTAAGGACTATGATATCACCATTTTGTACCATCCCGGGAAGGCCATATGGTGGCCGATGCCTTGAGTCGCCGAGCAGAGATTTTGGGGAGCTTAGCATATCTTCCAGCAGTGGAGAGGCCATTGGCATTGGATGTTCAGGCCTTTGCCAGCCAGTTGGTTAGATTGGATATTTTTGAGCCGAGTCGAGTATAGGCTTGTGTGGTCTCTCCGTTTTCTCTTTATGATCGTATCAGGGAGCGTCCGTATGATGACCCCCATCTTCTTGTCCTGAAGGACACGGTCTAGCACGGTGACACTAAGAAGGTCACTATTGGGGATGATGGTGCATTGAGGATGCAGGGCAGTCTATGTGTGCCCAATGTAGATGGTTTGCATAAGTTGATTCTCCAAGAGGCTCACAGTTCGCGGTATATTATTCATCTGGGTACTGCAAAAATGTATCAAGACTTGAGATAACATTACTGGTTGAGGAGAATGAAGAAGGACATGGTGGAGTATGTGGCTCAGTGTTTAAATTGCTAGCAAGTAAAGTATGAGCATAAGCGACCAGGCGGTTGCTTCAGAAGTTAGAGATTCCGGAGTGGAAGTGGGAGCGGATCACTATGGATTTTGTTGTTGGACTCCCACGAAATCAGTGGAGGTTTGATGCAGTTTGGGTGATTGTGGATAGGCTGACCAAGTCAGCTCATTTTATTCCTGTGACGACTACCTATTCTTCCGAGCAGCTGGCTCGAGTATATATCGGCGAGATCGTCAAGCTTCATGGCGTACCAGTATCTATCATCTCTGACCGGGGTACGCAGTTTACATCACAGTTCTGGAGGGCCATGCAGCATGAGTTGGGTACTCGAGTGCAGTTGAGCACAATATTTCACCCTCAGACGGATGGATAGTCCGAGCGCACTATACAGATATTAGAGGATATGCTCTGTACGTGTGTGATGGAGTTTGGGGTTCGTGGGATCAGTTCTTGCCTCTAGCAAAGTTTTCTTACAACAACAGTTATCAGTCGAGCACCCAGATGGCACCGTATAAGGCTCTGTATGGTAGGCGGTGTAGGTCTCCAGTGGGTTGGTTCGAGCCGGGTGAGGCTAGATTATTGGGTACAAACTTGGTTCAGGATGCTCTGGAGAAGGTTAAGGTGATTCAGGATAGACTATGCACAGCCCAGTCCAGACAGAAGAGTTATACGGATTGGAAGGTTCGCGATGTTGCATTCATGGTTGGAGAGCGGTTCTTGCTCCGGGTTTTGCCTATGAAGGGCGTTATGAGGTTTGGGAAGAAGGACAAGCTGAGCCCAAGGTTCATTGGTCCCTTTGAGGTGTTGTGGCGAATTGGGGAGGTTGCTTATGAGCTTGCTTTACCTCCCAGTCTAGCGGGAGTTCACCCAGTATTCCATGTTTCTATGCTCCGGAAGTATCACGGCGATCCGTCTCACGTGTTGGATTTCAGCACAGTCTAGTTGGACAAGGATCTATCTTATGTTGAGGAGCCAATGGCTATTTTGGACAGGCAAATTCGAAAGCTGAGGTCAAAGAACATTGCTTCCATGAAAGTTCGGTGGAGGGGTCAGCCGGTCGAGGAGGCGACTTGGGAAACCGAGCATGATATGCGCAGAAGCTATCCTCATCTTTTCACCACTTTGGGTATGTCTCTATGCGCGTTCGAGGACAAACGATTGTTTTAAAAGAGGGAGAATGTAACTACCCGGCTGGTCGTTTTGAGTGTATTAGCCCTGATCCCCTATTTACTGCTTCCCTCGTATCTTTTTCTGCTTTTGAGACTTGCCGGGAGGTTTTGTTGTGGTTTCGGAGTGATTTGGGACACTTAGTCCCTAAAACGGAAGCTTAAGTCTTAGGATTTTGACCTTAGTCAGAACTATATGAAGACGACTCCGAAATGGAGTTCTGTTAGCTCCGTTTGGTGATTTTAGACTTAGGAGCGTGTCCAAAATGTGATTTGGAGGTTCTTAGTAGAATTAGGCTTGAAATGGCAGAAGTTGAATTTTTGGAGATTTTGACCAGAAGTGGGATTTTTGATATCGGGGTCGGATTCCGATTCCGGAAGTTGGAGTAGGTCCGTAATGTTGAATATGACTTGTGTGCAAAATTTGAGGTCAATCAGACGTGGTTTGATAGGTTTTGGCATCGGTTGTAGAAATTTGAAGTTTCAAGTTTATTAAGTTTGGATTGGAGGGTGACTCATGTTTTTGTTGTTGTTTGATGTGATTTGAGGGCTCGACTAAGTTCGTATGGTATTTTAGGACTGATTGGTATGTTTGGTTGAAGTCCCGGGGGCCTCGGGTGAGTTTCGGATGCTTAACGGATCATTTTGGACTTGTGAAAGATAGCAGATTTTCTTGTTTTCCCAGTTGTTGTTTCCTTCTTCGCCTTCGTGAAGGGTGTTCCGCATTTGCAAAGAGAATATGGAGGCAGGAGGAAGATTGTTCTTCATGTTCGTGAAGTGGGGGTCACGTTCGCGAAGGGGTTGTTAGGCAGTGCATCGCGAACGCGAGAAGGGCATCGCGTTCGCGGAGAGAAAGTTGAGCAGCTGGGACCCCAGGCCTTTTTGCCTATGCGTTCGCGATGTAGGTCACACGTTCATGTAGGGTTGAGCTAAGTGGTCTTCGCGTTCACGACAAGGGTATCACATTCGCGAAGAAAGATTTGCCCTGGCAGAATATAAGATGTCAAAAACGAGGGTTTTGCCATTTTTATCAAAACTTAAATTTGAGAGCTCGGATTTGGGCGAGATTTTGAGGGATTTTTAGAGACATCAATTGGGTAACGATTCTTCACTTGATTTTGGTTATATCCCACTAATCTATCACTAATTTCATCTTTTAATTTCGCATTTGGGTGGAAAATTTGGGAAAACTGGGAAGAAGTTCTTCAACTAAGATTTTGGGTTTTGATTGAGATTTTGATATCGGATTTGGATAATTTTGGTACGAGTGAACTCGTGAGTGAATGGGCTTTCAGGTTTTGTGACTTTCGTCAGATTTTGAGAGGTGGGCCCGGGTTGAGTCTATTTCAAATTTCGGCTTATAATTTCGTGTTTTTCTTGTGGAATTGATTCCTTTAGCCTATATTAATTATATTATACTGCTTGTGGCTAGATTCGGGGCATTTGGAGACTGATTCGAGGGGAAAAGGCAATTCGGAATAGGAGTTTGCGCGGTTTGAGATAAGTAACAGTCTTAAATATGGTCCTGAGGTATGATGTGATTATTTTGGTGGTGACGCACATGCTAGATGACGGGCGTGTGGGCGTGCACCATGGGGGATTGTGACTTGGTTCGTCCCGTGAGACTATAAAGTCGAATAGCTTATTGTTAAGTACATGTTCTCTCTGTCTTCTAGAAATTTGACTGGCATTCATGTTAGATACCATGCTTAGGCCATATGATATCACTGTTGGGACCCGCAGCGGTCGGGTACTTGTTAAATTAACTGTTATTTACTGTCTTATACTCAGTTACAGTTATACTTGCGTGTCATATCTCTGTTTCCTCTTGTTTTCTCATTTATACTTGTTATCATCTCTTTCGGGCTGATTTGTATGATTTCTGAGAGCCCGAGAGGTTGGAGAGGTTAGTGACTGAGATAGGGCCTGAGTGCCGAGTTGTGAGATGTGTGAGTGTAAATGGATCGGTTTGCATGCCGCAACGGGCCTGAGGGCTGAATATATATGTATCGGGTTGCATGCCGCAACGAGCCTTATGGCTATATATGGATTGTGGATTGGGCTTCATGCCGCAACGAGCTTCATGGCTACTTATATGATTGGATCGGGTTGCACACTACAGCTATATAGCGCTTGGGCTGAAGAAGCCCCTCCGGAGTTTGTACACCCCAGTGAGCGCATGTACCTATTGAGTGTGATTATTGAGGGATGAGAGCCGAGTTTTTGAGCTATTGAGAGCTTGAGTGATTGTTATTCTGAGAGGTTGCATTTATTTCCTGTGTTGCTGCACTTAGTTGAATTATGTCATTGTTCTGAACTTTTGGAAAATATTGTATCCGGTTTATCTGAACTTAGTAAATGTACAACTGACTTAACTTATATTGCTGGAATTGAATCATGTCTACTTTCATTGCTGAAATTACTGAAGTGAACGGTAATTGTATAGCTCGTCACAACTTCTTAGTTCCTTATTTATTTTTGTTACTTAATGAGTTGGTTGTACTCACGCTACACCCTACACTTCATGTGCAGATCTAGGTGTATCCGGTCACGGAGGACGTTGATCTCGTGCATGGTTGAGTATCGGAGATTCACGAGGTAGCTACCGGTGTTCGCAGTCCTTTTCTCTCCTTTCTTGTTATCGTTCTTTTCTGTATTGGCATTTAGACACAGACTCTTGTAGACACTATTTCATAGACTGGTTGTTTAGATGCTCATGACTTGGTGACACCCCGATATTTAGGGCTATTTTTCCGCGTTGTATTTTGAGTTTAACTCCTGTCTTTATGAAAACTCTGTCATATCAAGCTTTTGGTTTATTTTGTGAAACATTTGAAATATTTTGAAAAATCAGCTTGCCTAGTACCATCGATAGGCGCCATCACGACAGGTTAGAGTTTTGGGTCGTGACATCAAGCTTGTGAAGAATCTCTCTAGAATCGCCCAAAATCGAGCTCGAGTATCGGGTGGTCGGTGAGCATTTTGGCGCTTATTATGGAAGGTTGGCATTTTTAAAGTTCAAAGATTTCTTAAGTTTGATTTGAAGTGCATTTTGATGTTTTAGATGTCCGTTTGGAATTCCGAGCCTTGGAATAGATTCGTATCATGATTTATGACTTGTACGCAAAGTTTAACGTCATTCCGGAATGTTTTGATATGGTTCGGACGCGTTCATCAAAGTTTGGAAGTTTAAAGAAGGTTTTGATCGTCGATTCATAGTTTTGATGTTATTTGGTGTGATTTGAGGCCTTGAGTAAGTTTGTATAAGGTATTGGGAATTGTTTGTGTGATTGGACGGGGTCCCGGGGGCCTCAGGTGTGTTTTGGGATGGTTTCGGGCCAAGTTTGGATGATTTGTTGCTGCTGGTGTGCTGGTGTGTTTCGCGATCGCGAAGATTGTCCCGCGATCGCAAAGAAGGAAATTAGAGGTGGCAGCTGATTGCCCTATGCGAACACGAAGATGGGTCTACTAACACGTAGGTTGGCCTGGCAGTGATTCACAAACGCGGAGGCTCAACCGCGATCGCGATGAGAAAATTCATGAAATGGGGTAGGAGGCCTTTGACCTACGCGAACACAACATGGAAATCGCGAACGTGGAGGGTCGTGGCCGTGATGCATAGCGAACATGATGTCCAGGCCGCAAACGCGAAGAAGGTTTTTGGGTAGTGGCATTTTTGTCCTTCGCGATCGCAAGTCGTTTTCCGCGATCGCAAAGAAGGAAGTTGCTGGGCAGGCTTGTTTTATTGCAGGTTTTGGTTCATTTCTTCTACTTCTCACATGGCTTGGGCGATATTTGGAGCTCTTCAAGGGGATATTTTCATCACTTATTACAAGGTAAGTAATTCCCACGTAATGTTAGTGAAATATATGGATTATATGTAGAATTCAACATGGGAATTAATTGAAACTGTGCGATTTTGAAAAAAACCTAGAAATTGGTATTTGTGGATTTTGACCACGAAATTGGAGCGAAGTTGAAAATTATTATAAATTGATAAATTATTCGCATTGGAGTATATTTTGATTGATTTGCACCTTGTTTGACTAGTTTCGGATTGATGGGCATTGGTTTGAGAGTTAGAAAGGTATTGGAGTTGGTCGTGGAACTTCGGTACTGGCATTTTATATGGTATTCCTTATCCATTTGGTACTGGCACTTGATACATCTGAGATGTGAGTTGTTGAGGTAGAATACGAGACTGAGAAATTCATACCTTTAAAAGAAATTTTTGGAAGATAATGTAACTTACAGATTTACCCCATTATTGATGTGTGCTTCATATCAACTTATGATTTATTAAATTTCTTTATTGGACCTCTAGTAAGTGTCTATGTCGACCCCTCGTCACTACTTCTCCGAGGTTGTCACAATCCAAAATCAACCGTCGTGATGGCGCCTATCGTGAAACTAGGCCAGCCTCAACTCAACAACCCAACACCAACAACAATAAGTTTGAAAATGTTAACTAAAGCATTTAACATTAAAGAAATAAAAACTGTTTGAAACATAAGAAAATCCCAAAGTGATATAATCCAGCCCAAAACCAGGGTGTCATTGAGTACATGAGCGTCTAGATCAGAAATACATTCTACTATAGTGTCTAGAGATATAAATTGAAGGAAAGTCAAGGCCCGCGAATGCAGTGCAACTACCTTGATAGTCTCCAAAACTCTAGGATCCTCAATCAGCAACCGCCGCTACGACCGGTATCGCCTGGATCTGCACATGAGGTGCAGGGAGTAACGTGAGTACACCAACTCAGTAAGTAACAAGTCCAAACTTTGTACTGAAAGGTAGTGACGAACTCAAACTCAACAGGTATACCAGAAATAAATGTGCAGAAACTTAGGCATGCTTTCAAGTCAAATATACAGCTCAAATAGTAAGGGAAATACAGATCTGAACAGTGTAAGGTATACAACTCAGCTATCTCTACATGCCAATGCACAAACTGTATGAAATGCACCATGTGCTCCAATCTCAAGTATTCAACCACTCGGTACTGTATATGGCCATCCGACCCCGGGAAATCCATCCCGAAACATATACAACACTGACTATAAGTCACCAGTACAGAGGAAAAAGGGCAATCCAACCTTGTGGAGAAATCCATCTCCAGGTATCAAGTACTTCAGAAAAATCCATGTCCAGGGAAATCCATCCCTCGATAATATCATCCACGCTCACTGGGGGTGTTTTACAGACTCCGGAGGGGTCCTACATCCCAAGCGCTGTCATAATCATCAATATTACCATTGCGGCGTGCAGCCCGATCCGATAACTGTCACTCATAACCAGGCACTCGACCTCAGTCAGTCATCAACCTCTCCAGTCTCACCACGGGCTCACAATGTCATGAACACAACCCGGAACAATGATATGATGGATCAATAAATAACTGAGACCAAGATATGATATAAAAATGCATGATCATGACTGAGTATGGAATAGTAAATGAAATTAGTGAGATGACAGCAAGAAACGACCGCTAAGGGTCCAACCAATACTGGCACAAAGCCTAAACATGATATCTAGCACGATCTGTAGCTCAACTACTTTATCACCTGATGAAAATATGGATATCAATAGGATAGAGTCACTAAACGGTGCCATGGAATCACCCAGGTCACAACTCTCATGGTGCACGCCCGCACGCCCGTCACTTGGCATGTGCGTCACCTTAATACCAATCACATAGCATATAATTTGGGATGTCGAACCCTCAGAACCAAGTTTGAAATGTTACTTACCTCAAACCAAGCAAAGTCCTACTCCGAAATGCCCTTGCCTCTCAATTCGGCCTCCGAACGTCCCGAATCTAGCCACAAGTAATATAATACGATCAATATAGGCTTAAAGAATCAATTCCACAAGCAAAATACCAAATTATAGCCAAAATCCAAAATCGATTCAAACACGGCCCCCGGGCCCACATCTCAGAATCCAACAAAAATCACAAAACCCGAAAGCCCATTCACTCACGAGTCTAGTCATACCAAATTTACCAAAATCCGTCCTCAATTGCCCTTCCAAAACCCCAAAGTTCACTCTCTAATTCCCAAGCCCGAAATCCCCAAAATTCCAATTCCAATCCCTAATTAAATGATGAACAAAGACATAGATTCACGGAAATTAGACCAATACGAGTTAGATTCACTTACTCTAATGTCCTCCTTGAAAACCTTCGAAACAACTCTCTCTCCCGAGCTCCCCATGTCCATAAATTGAAAATGGAAGACAAAACCTCGAGCTGGGGTTTTCTGCTCAGTTAAATCCGCACCTGTGGTCCTAGTTCCACTCCTATGGAACCGCATCTGTGAACCAGGCTCCCCTTCTGCGTAAATTCATTAAAAGCCTAACTCCGCTCCTGCGATCATCACAGATGCGGGATCCAAGTCGCACCTGCGATCCATCTGCGCATTTGTGCCTCCCAAACCGCTTCTGCGACCACCGCAGATGCGGGATTTACATCGCACCTGCGGTCTAATTCCAGGTGTCCTTAGCCTCACCTGTGACTCTTCCTTCACTCCTGCAGCCTCACACCTGCGGTCTAATTCCAGGTGTCCTTAGCCTCACCTGTGACTCTTCCTTCACTCCTGCAGCCTCACACCTGCGGTTCCCACTCCGCAGGTGCGGAAAGCACCAGTTGCAGCACAACCGCACTTCTCCAACTCCAAACCTTCCATTAACTACCAGGAATCACCCCGAGGCCCTCAAGACCACAACCAAACATACCAACATACCCTATAACCTCATACAAACTTAGTCAAACTTATGGATCACTCAAATCAGCATAAAAACACCAAATTACACCCGGATTCAAGTCTAAGAACTTCTAAACTTCCAAATTCCACAAACGATGTCGAAACCTACCAAACCACGTCCGGATGACTTCAAATTTTGCACACAAGTTAGAAATGACACCACGGACTTACTCCAACTTCCATATATCCAATCCGTCCTCGATAACAAAATTTCCACTACCGGCCAAAATTGCCAAAATTCTAATTTTTGCCAATTCAAGTCTAATTCTACCACGGACCTCCAAATCATATTCCGGACACGCTCCTAAGTCCATAATCACCTAACGGAGCTAACAGAACCATCAAAATTCAAATCCGAGATCGTTTACACATAAGTCAACATCTGGTTGACTTTTCCAACTTAAGCTTCTAATAAAGAGACTAAGTGTCTCAATTTACTCCGAAACCACTCTGGACCCGAACCAACTAACCTGGTATATCACAATATAGTTGAATAACACAAAAAGAAGTAAAAATAGGGGAAACAGAGCTATAACTCTCGAAATGACCGGCCGGGTCGTTACAAGGGTTAGGCTAGATACTTACTAGGTACGCTTTGATTTGCGTACTCATGCTGCACTTCTCTACTAAATGTGCAGGATATGACAGGTTCGAATAGGTGGTTATCTTGGCGCATAGGTGCATCTGCTCAGGAGACTTTATGGTGAGCTGCATTCCAGGCCATGTATGGAAGCCTACAGAGTCGCCATCGTACTATTTACTCTATCCTGTATTATTTACATTCCGGACAGATATTGTATAATTATTGTACTCCTTAGTAAATGCACATGCACTTGTGAAACCAGGTTTTTGGATGTTCTAGATGTTGTTGGTGATTTTGCATAGCATTTATACATTTTTATTATCTATTCTATTTAAAGTGTAAGTTTCCATTATTGTAATGCGTTGATTTTTTATCTAATAAAATTCATGATTTCAAAAATAATAAAATGCCTAATCAAGTTGGAAGTTCATTGTTGGCTTGCCTAACGGTGACGTTGGGCGCCATCACGGACTATAGTGAGTTTTGGGTCATGACAAAAAGGATGCTTGTAACTTCAGATTAAGAACTCAGAACATGTATACATTTGCTAACAACTAATTCAGCCTTCAAAAATTTCCATTTTGTCGTCGAAATTTCTAATAGTATAGCTGCTTTAGAATCTGCAAGATTCAAACCATCTCTTGCACATACAATAGATTCAGAACAACTTGTTGATTATCAACCTGAAGTATAACAGTCAATAATGAAAGTAGATAACGAGCGACAACCTTCTAACATTACAGTTGATTCAGAATATGGAACACTGCAAGAATTAGTTGCCACTACAATAAATTCATACCGGTTTGGTGAGGCCCAACAAGAAGAAGTACAACTAATAATGCAAATAGACAATCAACACACAATCTAACAAAGTTTTTTGTTATCTCCTGCAATGATAAGAAACAACCAAGATCAATAACATACAGAAATTATACCGATAACATCAGATACAATTGAAGAAATTGCTGAAACCTCTACTGCTTCTAAGAAATCAAGAAAAAGAGTGAGGAGAAAGCTGAAATAATCTCCACCATGTAAAATACATAGGCACGATGCATTGCATGAGGATATAAAAGTAAGATCATTTTTTGAGAACAAGAAGAGCATGACAAAAAATTTCTGCAGCTTGGAGATAAACCAAAAAGTTGAATTCGCCGATGCTAGATCATGTTTAAAGAGATACGAGCTTAAATGCATCGTGGAGAAATGTTGTTGGAATGTACGTGCTACCAATATAAAAAATTCCACATTTTTCAGGGTGATAAAATTTTATAACAATCATGAATGCTCGGTTGATGCAAGAAAATAAGATCAGAAGCATGCTACATCAAATTTTATAAGTGAGGAAATTTTTGAACATGTTCGGGATAAAAAGATTGAGGTTACACTAGCCTTTGTAGAAAGTGAAATAAATCTTTTTTTGGAATTGACATTGGATATCACAAGGTATGACACGCTATTCAAAAAACTATTGCTTGTATAAGAGGAACACTAGAAGAGAACTACTAGATTCTTCCTTCATACCTACACATGATGGTGCATATAAACCTAGGGACGTACACTAGCATAAAAAGAGATAAGCAGAATCGGTAAGAAAAAAAATAATAACCATCAGTCTGAAGTTTCAAATGTTCCTATTTGAAAACTTCACACCTTATGATTTGTTTCTTTGTGTTTCACCTGTATATGTTTGCTTACATGTTCTTTGCTCATGCGGCATCAATAACCGGTTGACATTACTGTAGACCCGTGATTGCAGTAGATGCAACATTTTTAAGGTCAAAATATCACGGTGTTCTATCTGTTGATGTATAAAAGGATGCAAACAATCAAATCTTTCCTCTATCTTTTGGTGTAGCAGATTCAGAAAAAAATGATGCATACATTTGGTTCTTCGGGGAAATGCGAAAAGAAATTAAAGTCCGCCGTGAACTTGTTTTCTTATCATATAGAAACCAATCGATCGCAGATAGTATTAAACGAATTTATCCCGAAGCTCACCATGATATATACCTCTATCACTTGGGGAAGAATTTAAAGCAAAGACATGCAAAAAGCATGGTAATAAATCTTTTCCAAAGCCCTGCAGTCATACAAATATGAAGATTTTAATCAGTTAATGTCCAGATCAAAAGTATTAACAAGAAAACATATAATTACATAATAGAAGAGCCGCCATAGAGATGGGCTCGATCGTGGTTCCCACGGCGACGTTATGATATGCTGACAACAAACAAGGTAGAATCAATGAATTTTGTGTTACTGAAAGCGAGAGAGATGATTGTTTTAAGAATGTTAGATTTCATCCAAGAAAAGTTGGGACAGTGATTTTTTGAACGGATAAAAACAACACATGAAACTTTTCACTGGGCAAAAGAAGAGATGAATAAGAAGATAGACTTGGCTTGCAAAATGTTTGTAAGTATATTATTAACTTCAGAATTTACTTCATCATGTTTTGTCGAAAGTAATTAACTAATGCATAATCACTTCAACAATAATACACTAATATAGTTTTTTACTTTTTTATTACTTCTTAGGTGTTCAACCTTGATTCAATGTTGTTTAGAATAAATAATGAAGGAATGGAATTCATTGTGGACTTACGGAAGAGAACTTGTGACTGCTTGGAATTCTAACTTGATGAATTGCCCTGTCTACACACAATTACTGCTATCAATAAGAGATATATGCAGAAATCTGATTACTGCTCAAAATGGTATTCAAGAGAAACATGGTTCAAAACATATGAAGGGCATGTCAACACTGTGGGAGATCAAAATTCATGAGATATACCACAAAATGTAGAATCTCAAATCACAGAATCTCCCGATGTAGAGATTCTATAAAGAAGAACACAAAATAAGAGGTATATTCCTGCGACTAAATCAGTACAACTGAAGTCTACCAAATGCAGTCGCCATAAACAAATTGGGCATAACAGAACAACTTGCTTTTCTTCTCCACCACCTCATCCATATTCCAAGAAATACGCTGAAAAATACTCCAACGTTCAATAATCCTTGAAAAAGAAATTCATTCTAAAGGAAGATAGATATTCTGAATTTAGACTTTCATTATTGATTGATATATGTGAAATGTGATTGTTTTCATATAAATAAAAAAAATCTCTTGGATTGAAAAATACTCATTTATATATTGCTTGAAGTGCAAACCACTCATTTTTTTGGCGACTTACAGGTTTGGTTGCATTCTAAAAAAGTACGCAATCACATCAGCGATAAAAAACTGTAAGTGAAATACATATCTTTAACATACACACACACACAAAACACACATATATATAATAAAAAACTATACCTTTCTGCATGAGGAATTCATATATATAAAATAATAATTCAAGCCTAAAAGGATAAGTCTGAAGTTTCACAAAAATTCATTAGAAAAATGCATACTGCAGGACAAAACTTCAGCATTTTTAGTCTAAAGTTTTAGCAAATGAACTAAAAAACTTCAGCATGTTTTCTCTGACGTTTCGAAAAAACTCATTACAAAAATTACAGTCTGCAGGACAAAACTTCAGCATGTTTAGTATGAAATTTTAGGAAATGAACAAAAAATGTTCAACATGGATAAGTCTGACTCGTAAAAGATATAGTTACAGTCTTATATATGCCTATCAATGGGTAATGTTTGCAAAAACAACTTCAGCCTATAAAGTGTGACTCTCAAAAGCTATAGATGATAACTTCAGACCAAGAAGGTTGAAGTTTCTAACTTATTATGCTAACTTCAGGTTATAAGGCATGAAATTTTAGGTTTACATGTACTATATTATTACATTAAAATGAGAATGCAACCTTCTAAATTCAAAAATATTATACACAAAAACGAAACATGATTTTCATTTATATAACATATTGTGGGTGCCAAAATTCAATCATTCGAGCAAGTATGAGATCAACCGGGCATAATTTTGGACATGTTCCAGAGCACTCTCATATGGTGAATTGCTCAAGGAATGGTAAACATATATAATTTTGGTTTTAAAGTGCAGAATTCCAAGTAGTGTATAGATAACTGGCCATCTCTTAGCTTAAGTCAAAATGGAAAGAATAATTTTTCGGCAAATGCCCATGAGATACAACATGAAAGGGATGCCTCTTACGTAGTTGGTTACCTTTTCAACAGTTGATTCTTCAATAAACCAGGTAAACTCGATAAGTTCCTCAATCTGTACTTCTTCTTCAATAAACCAGGTAAACCAGCTCGCTTTCTCTTTGATTTGCTCTTTTTCCCTTCCATTTTTCTTTTCTCCTCCATTCTCTTTTCCTTCCATATTCTAATTTTCTCCTTCTGTTCATCTGAAGAATGAACACTAGCGAACTTAGTCATATACCGATCAAAAAGTAAATTTGTTACTGCACATTTTGATAATAGATAAGTTGGAAGGTGATATCAATATTTTTTTGCGAAAGAGATATGCGCCCACTTCAATATGCTGCAAATGAACAACAACAAAAGAAAATATGTGAACTTAACCACAATATAATTCAGAGTAAAAAATAAGTTTAGTGAATAAACTTAAAAATATCAGCATGCATAACTATGAAGTTTAGAAAAAACTCACTACAAAACTACAAACTGCATGACAAACACTTAAGCATGTTCAGTATGAAGAGTTAGGAAATGAACTAAAAAACATCAGCGTGTTTAATTTAAAGTTTAGAAAAAAACTCATTACAAAACTAGAGACTGCACGACAAAAACTTCAGCATGTTTAGTCTGGAGTTTTTAGGGAAAAACGCATTACTAAACTACCGACTGTAGGACAGAACATCAGCATCTTTTAGTATGAAGTTTTAACAAATAAACTAAAAAACTTAAGCATGCTGTCACGACCCAAAATCCACATGTCGTGATGGTGCCTATCTCAATACCAAGCAAGCCGACAACCTCAATAAAACACAATATCTTTTAAATTTGAAAATATAATATTTGAATTCAATAGAAAACCTTACAATTACAGATACAAAACACTCCCAAAACCCGGTGTCACTGAGTACATGAGCATCTAAATGATAACAAAGTCTGACTGATAACAATACTGTTTGAAAATATAGAACATTACAAAAACTGAAAGGAAGAGAGTAAAGGTCAGCAAACGCCAAGTAGCTACCTTGATAGTCTCCAACGGATAACACTCTGAGATCTAACAGTCGTTGTATCCTGAAGCACCCGGATCTACACACGAGGTGTAGAGTGTAGTATGAGTACAACCAACTCAATAAGTAACAAGACTAACCTTTGGACTGAAAGTAGTGACGAACTCAGCAGGTACAGTCCAGTATAGCAATAACGGTACAGAAATGTAGGCATGCTTTCAAGTTCAACATTTAAACTCAGTACAAGTAAAATAGACCAATTCTGAATAATATGAGGAATATGACATCTCAGTAAAAAAACCTCGTATACTCACGATCATACAATTACTCGATCACTCAGTACTGTATATGGCCAATCCAGCCCAGGGAAGATCTATATATATATATATATATATATATATATATATATATATATATATATATATATCAACTGACAGTCAGTCACTTAGTACAGTATAAGGCCAATCCAGCCCAGGGGTATTTTATCCCCAAATATAAATGATTCGGACAAGATCTATATCCAGGGAATTCATCACAATTATAAATAAATAAGGCAAGTCCATTCTCTGGGAAGTCCATCCCGAATATAATCATCTACGCTCAATGTGGGTGTGCAGACTCCGGAGGGGCTCCTTCAGCCCAAGCGTGATATAAAGCCGATATGGCAAGCTGCAGGCGGGCAGCCCCGATCCATATAATAATAAAGCCTATAAGGCATGATGCATGCGGGCAACCCCGAGTCAATATAATATATATATAGCCGATATGGCCTGATGCGGCGTGCAAGTCGATCCCATCAATATTCTCACAATGAATGAAATTCAACAATCTTTAATACGAGTCTCAGTTCAATTTCCCTAACACGTGGAGAATATGCAGATAACAACACGATTCTTCAATTTACAACTCCACAGAATTTATTCAAGTCACAATTTCAATGGTGCACGTCCACACGCTCGTCAACTATCGTGTGTGTCACCTCCAAACAATTCATATAACACAAATTCGGAGATTCATACCCTCAGAACCAAGTTTAAAAGTATTACTTACCTCAAACCGTATAATTCTTTACTCCGCTATGCCTTTGCCTCGCAAATCGGCCTCTGAGCACCTCGAATCAAGCCACAATTAATTTGATTCAGTCAATACAAATTATAGGAATTAATTCTATATGAAAATATTAATTTTCAAATAAAATCCAAAATTTAACTCAAATATTGCCTGTGGGGCCCACATCTCGGAACCCGACAAAAGTTACAAAATATGAACGCCCATTCAACCACGAGTCCAACCATACCAAATTCCGACATCAACTCGACCTTCAAATTTTAAATTCTTATTTTGAAATCCCTAGGCCCAAATCCTCTAATTTCACCTCAAAACACATAATCTAGTCGTAATACTCAATGATAATCCCATATTATTGACTAACAATGATCACAAGTGACTTACCTCAAGATTTACCGTGAATTCTCTCTGAAATATTGCCCAAAACCGTGTTGAAAATGTCCAAAATGACAAAAATATCGGAACCCTCTCTTTTTGTACATTGTCCAGAGATTCCGCTTCTGCGAAACTTATAACCGCATTTGCGGTTTCGCTTTTGCGGTGAAGCAACCGCTTCTGCGAATTCCTTCGCTTCTGCGACTAACTTTGCTTCTGCGGACTCGCTTCTGCAATGCCAGGCTCGCTTCTGCGAGTTCGCACCTGCAAGCTAAATTCTGTAGGTGTTATTACATCAAAAGGCAGAAAGTTTCCAGCTTTGTTCTAAGTCCAAATTTCGATCCGTTAACCATCTGGAACTCACCCGAGGCCCCCGGGACCTCAACTAAATATTCCAATAAGTCGAAAAAATATCATAAGAACTTAGTCGAGACCTCAAATCACATCAAACAATGCTAAAACCACGAATCATACCCCAATTCAAGCTTAATGAAACTAAGAATTTTCAACTTCTACATTCGATGACGAAACCTATCAAATCAAGTCCGATTGACCTCAAATTTAGCACACAAGTCATAAATGACCTAACAGACCTATTTCAATTTCCAGAATTAGATTCTGACCCCAATATCAAAAGGTCAACTCCCCGGTCATACTTCCAAACTTAAATTTATATTTTAGGCATTTCAAGCCTAATTTAACTATGGACTTCCAAATAATTTTCCGGATACGCTCCTAAGCCCAAAATTACCATACGGAGCTATTGGAACCATTAAAATTCTATTTCGAAGTCATTTACACATAAGTCAATATTCGGTCAACCTTTTCAACTTAAGTTTTCCTCCTTGAGACTAAGTGTCTCAATTCATTTCGAAACCTCACCGGACCCGAACCAATTACCCCGACAAGTCACATAACCACTGTAAAGCATAAATTGAGCATTAAATGAGGGAACAAGGCTGTAATACTCAAAATGACCGGCCGGGTCATTACACATGCATAAGTTTGAAGTTTTCCAAATTACATTACAAAAACTTTAAAACAAACATAAGTTGAAGTTTTAGGAAATACAGTTCAAAACAAATTCAAAAAATAAACTTAATAACTTACTTCATTTGCAAGATCATAGTTAGGATCCACAAGCTCGGTAAAGAATGACTTGGGAATATCGATTCCAGCTAATCTGAATGGCTTGAAATCATATTCCCCAGCATCTGTCTTCAACCAGTCTGTAAATCTCTGCATCAATTTGTTATCTTGATTAACATAGTGGAATGGATACCTTTGTGTAGTCTTTCCTACTTTCCAATCTTGCCCCCTTGCCTTTTGTTTAAGAATGACGTAAGGAGATTTCAACCAAATACTCTCCATACGAATCTTTTTCCCTACTTTAGCTGGTTTTCTTTTTGCCCGTTGTTCCTACTACTCTGTCACAACTAACTGTTGTGGTTCAACAACAGAGGAAAACTCCATAGCCATAGGGACTGATACTTCTCCAACTCCCTACTGTTCATGATCTTCTTGTCTCTCTTCACCAACAACAATAACACCAAAATTAGCTTCTGAACCAGTCTCTCATGTACTACCCAGCAAAAATGAACATAAATTAAAATTGGGGATATCACTGGTATCACGCAAAACATTAGGATAACTAGTCAAATATTCATAAGTTTGGTTTGAAGTGTTTATGATGTTATCAATGTCCGTTTGGGGTTCCGAGCCTTGGAATAGGTTTGTATCGTGATTTATAACTTGTGCGTAAAGTTTGGCATCATTTCGAGATATTTAAGTATGATTCGGACGCGTTCGGCAAAGTTTGAAAGAATAAAGAAATGTTTTGATAGTAGATTCATAGTTTTGATGTTGTTTGAATTGATTTGATGCTTTGACTAAGTCCGTTGTATTTTGGAACTTGTTGATATGTTTGGATGGGGTCCCGGGGGGACCCAGGCACGAATTAGATCGAATTTTGGACTTAATGGATTTTTGAAGCTTAATGCTTCTAGAGTAATTGCACTTGCGACATTTGGATTGGAGTTGGGATGGCCGCAGATGCAAAGAATGCTCCACAGGAGCGGAATGCGAGCTGGGCGGCTGGGGTCGCAGAAGTGAAAGGTCTCCGCATGTGCGAGTGTGCAGGAACGAGGGCTGGATCGTAGAAGCGGTTATGCAGGAGCGGAGTTTGGTCCGCAGAAGCGAATTTGCCTAGGCTTGGAGAGAAGCGCACCTGCGATGGATTTTTCCATAGGTGTGGCTGATGGACCGCTGGTGCGAAAGTCGCTGGGCAGAATGATTGATATAAGTACGTGGGTTAGGCTCATTTCACCTTATTTCTATCATTAGAGCAGGCCTTGGGGCGATTTTGGAGTGCCATTCTATTCATCCTTTGTGAGGTAAGTGATTCCTACTGTTGTGAGTTACATACATGGAATATATGTGGATTTAAACATGAAAACTTGTGGAAATGTTTGGGATTTTAAGAGAAAACCTAGAAATTGGTATTTTTTTAATTTTGACCACGATTTAGCAAATGGAATTAAAATTAAATTATATATTTGGTAATGGTTATCTTCAAAAGATTTTGAAATCCGAGAACGTGGGCTCGAGGGTTGACTTTATTGACTTTTCGAGCGGAGTTGAGAATTGTTATAAATTAATTAAGTATGATGTTGGAGTATATTTTTATTGGATTTTCATGATTATTTGACTAGTTCGGATCGATGGGCTTTTGGTTTGAGGTGTTAGAGAGGCGTTAGAGCCGGTTATGAAACTTCGGAGTGAGGTAAGTCTCCTATCTAATCTTGTGAGGGGGAAACTACCCCTAAGCTATGTAATTGTTATGTGCTACTAGTTTTAGGTGTTACATACGTACGGGGTGACGAGAGTCTATACGTAACTAAAGCATGTTTATGTCTGGGTAGACTTAGGACGTTATCATGTAATATTTGAATTATTTGTACTTATCACCTTGAATTGTTGGCAAGTTACTTAAGAAACAGTAAAGGTTATATTCAGTTTATGTTGATGTACTGTATTGTAAGCACGTGTCTCGTAATTCGATAAATTTTCTTCCTTTCTTGTGGAGCGGGCCGAATGCCTCGGCAGTATAATAGATGCATCTATGGTTCGTGTCGCTCGACCCCCACAGTGTACTCATTATTCGGGATCGGGTCGTATGACCTCGACATAATCGTGTGTTATATCGCTAGCAGTCCGAATATTCACGAGATTATACTTCCACTAATGCCTGGCATTTTATATGGTATTCCTCATTCCTTTGATTTTGGCACTTGATATTTTCCGAGCTGTTGAGATAGGATACGAAGATTGAGAAGTTTATATAAGTAAAAGAATTTTGAAAGAATATGTTGGTTACCATTTATCCTATTATTATGTGGTGCTTCATATCTGCTTACGATTTATCATATTGCTTAATTGGACCTCTAGTAAGTGTTGATGTCAACCCCTCGTCACTACTTCTCTGGAGTTAGGATAGATACTTACTGGGTACGCGTTAATTTATGTACTTATGTTGGACTTCTGCACTAAATGTGCAGGATCTGACAGGTTCATTTGGTCGTCATATGGGCGCATAGGCGCAACTGCTGAGGAGACTTTATGGTGAGCTGCATTCCAGGCTACGTATCGCAACCCACAAAGTCTCTGCCATACTATTTACTTTGTCCTGTCTTATTTACATTCCAGATAGATGTTGTATTATTATTGTACTCCTTAGTAAATGCTCATGCACTTATGGCACCGGGTTCTGGGGATATTCTAGTTGATGCTTACGGATTCACATATTATTATCACCTTTTATTTTTATGCAATACTAATTATGTATGTACTAGTGATTTTAAGGGCATAAATTTCCTTAATAAAATTTATGATTTTGAAAGTAATAAAATGAACAATTAACGTGATAGTTCACTGTTGGCTTGTCTAACGGCGACGCTGGGCACAATCACGTCCTATAATGAGTTTTAGGTCATGACAACTTGGTATCGGAACTCTAGGTTCACTTGGGTATCACGAATCATGTGCGAGTCTAGTAGAGTCTCCCGGATCGGTTCAGAGACATCTGTACTTTTCTTTGAGAGGCTACAAGGCTGTTAGGAGCACTTTCCTTCTTGATTCCTCATCGTGTGATTTGATTTCATTAAAGCTTATACCCTCATTTCCTTCCTACACAATCTTATGCTACGTGGAGCGCTTGTTATCAATTGGGCATCAAGGAGTTGTAGTGGTACTGCAGGATATTTCTCCCTGCGTATTCAAGCAAGTTATTATCGTCGTCTTGTGGAAGGGGGTTCTATCGTTTCAGCCCTGGATCAGTATTGCCTATGGTTTTGAGGTTGTGCACATATTGCTATGATGTTCGTGCATTGTTACCGTGATGTATTGTTGTGTGGTAGATTTCTCATTTATGGGCGACAGTGAATGAATCAAAAGGAGGACTTCTCGAATCATGGTTTAGAGGTTCGATATTTAATTCTAGCGGAGGATAGGCAATCAGACTATGGATGTTCAAGATTTGGTTGATGGAGTAATGAGACTTGATATTTTCAAGCGTGGTGGAATTCTCATGTGTGATGTGGTGTAGTCGTCGTTGTTTGAACGCATTAAGGTTCGTCGGTGCTATGGTACTGATGATTTGCCTTCGGGGCAGGGTGTTATGAAATGGTGCCTGAGAAGAGGTTATTAGAGATAGCGGTGTGTAGCGGTTTCATAATTGAATCGGTGTTTCTGATGTTGATGGCTTGAGAAAGATGATCTTCTAGGGGACTTAACGTTTGAAGCAATTTATTAGTTCAGGTTCTACAGGGATGGATTTTGATTTGAGGCAGTATTTGGGCTGTGAAGGATGAGGAAGGACATGGTGGGAGGTGTCTCGTGGTGGTTGAATTGCTAGCATGCCAACTATGAACATCAGAGGCCGAGAAGTTTTCTTAAGGAGATGGGTTTATCGAAGTGGGAGTAGCAGAGAAGCGTATGGATTTTGTGGTAGGATAGCCACATGCTTTGAGGAAGTTTAGAGCGATTTGGGGATCATGGTGGTTAATGGCTAAATCAATAAATATCATTGGGATGGTGGCTACTGTATTGAGGAAGATTGAATATGACAAAGAGGAGTTTTCCTGAAAGGAAGAGGGGTGTGAAATGCTTGATTATCATTTTTGGGTGCAACCTGACTTCATGTTTGGAACATATGGCCAGACTTTCAGTGGATGCTAATAGAGAATGAACATACTCTTATAGCTGGTGGACGAGCACGGGCTCAGGAGGGTTTACTGATTTTGTGGTTGTCGTACCCAGTGCAGCGTTGTTGGGAGATGTCAGTATGGAATTCCACAGATGGGTTATCTCTTGTGATCAGATTAGCAGTTGCGTGATTTTGATGAAGTTTCTACGAAGAGTTATACTTACTACCCGACAGAAGGTTGAATATGTGATTGTGGCTGATAATTTGGAATGTTCATGAAAAGTTTAACAAGAGACTATGAGAAATTTGGCGGGTGGACGGTGCAAGATCATGGTAATTGAGAAGGAGGAGTATTTGTGGGTTCTATATTTATGTGATTGTAGCTTAAAACTAAGTGGGGGAGCCCACCGTCTACGATTAGATCGCATGGTTGTCTGCTTGTGCGGTTCCTAGTTATCGGTGCATTGGTAGATTAATCATGACTAAGAAAAGAAAATATCAGGGGTAACTTGAGCAAAGGACTTGATGAATGTGGGATATATTTCACCTTATCGATTCATGTGCAAGTTTTGGGAAGACTTAGAGTTTATACTTCTTGTGGATATGATGTACAGGGAAAAGAATTCATTCGGTTTCTTCTTTGGGGAGTGTTCATGTGCTAACAGAGCGATGGAGTTTGGTTATATTCGGGATGAGGTCAGAGTGGGTGACTCTCAATAGTAGTTCTAATGGGTTCAAGGATGTAAGTGCGGTGCCCAAGGATTTGGGTTTGTTGTGTGGCTGAAGACCAGGATTTTGCAGCAGAGTGTGAAGAATACTTAGGGAATTTTCTATGTTATCATCGAGTCTGCGGGTTAGTATTAGAGAATGGGAGAAATAACTTTGGATTCGCGAAAGGTCTTGCAGAATGAGTGTACCAGCTGAAGATGTTATTTTGCACTAGAGGTAGGTATGAGATGGTTTATGGGTATTGAGACGATATGGTCTCGTGATTTGGGTCACTCGGGATGAGTGCTGATTGAGTTTCTTTATGTTTTTAAATGGAGCTATTATTATTTCTAAGGCAAGTCAAGAGTAAATTGGAGGAAGTTGGGTCGGTTAGTAATGGTTTGAATCAGCATAATTATGGCAATGATCAGTTCCTTCGGCATGTTAAGTTATTCAGGTGGTTTGTGGTTATACGTGCGGGCTTGACAACCATCATAATTTGAACAATTCGGGAGGTATTTGATTCAAATGGCATTGTTATGTGTAAATGGATCTAGAAGAGTCATGGCGGTTTGGACCACAACTCGAGGTTTGTATTTTTTGCAGTTATGGGAATTTAGTTGCGTGTAGTAATAGTTCTTCTGATATTAGTTAAGTGAAGGGTTTCTGGCCAATGGAGTGTTTATTCTACTAGTAGTTCAGGGGGTCATGATGAAGTGATTGTACTGTCGCATAGCGGCATGACATGTGCAGTGAGCGATATGGAAATTGGAAGTTGAGAATCAGGTTACGGTTCAGTTTTGTTAGGGATGTCCCGAGCTCGGAGGAGCGGGGGAAAGGATTCAGAAGTTCGGAGTAAGCTGTCATTATCTTTGTGTCACATGAGAACGGTGTCCTGTGTAAGAGGCTTTGTGTATTGAATTGCGAATTCTTATTTTGCTATACAGAATTAGTACGGTTGGTGGTGTGGAGGTGCAGACTTTGCTACCTGGTGCGGAAGATCGTGGGAGCGTATCCCACGGGGAAATTGTATAAATATGACATGTTAGTCACTTAATTGTAAAGGATTGAAACCAAGTATGGGGAATTTGGTATTATCGCTAATGCGAGAGTTTATGCCTAAAAGGCACTCTATTCATTTAGTTGCGGACTGTGGGAGTTTGGTCAAGATTTGAGTTGCTTGTGTGTGTCATGAATAGGGCCATCATGGATACTTGAAAGGTTGTTGGCCCAGTATGGTATAATCATAATCGGTTTGAGGTCCATTGGTGAAACAAATGTGAATTGTATTCTCTATATCAGGTCGGGTGTGTTCATTCAGCATAGCATTATTTTTGGAGGAATCTTCGTGCATTGGATGTTATTCCCATTGTCAGATATTCCATGTAATACTCTATTGTGCGAGGTGGGTTGTGAGACGACTTGATTATTCGCACATGTGCGGTGATCTTGTGTAGCTTGTGGTGTTATATGAGCAAAATGGGTCTCGAGATGCAAGTTATTCATTTCACCTTAGTCATGCTTGCGTTTTGTAGCGTATAGCGTTATCGGTCTCCCCAGGGTTGTATTATGCATTTGGCGTGCTTGTGGTCGATAGTCGAGCGTTTCATAAGTGAAAGCATTAAGGTTTGATGGGTGTTTCATTATTGATTGTTATGGGAGGATCGAGTGGCACGCCGCCACGGATATGTTATCTGGATCGGGTGGCATGATACCACAGGTATATTATTTGGATTGGGTGGCACGCCGCCACGGGTATGTTGTTTGGATCGGGTTTCACGCCGCAACAGTGAGATGTTAAGTATGCTTCCTTATACTTATTTTTTGTACCTTGTTTCCAATCTCTAAGATAGAGCCATAACATTGGTTTGGCCATTTTATTCATTACGCGGGCTGGATGGTTCTTTGCCAGAGTTTGTTCTTCCCTAGGGGTCACATTCGAGTTGTAGCTAATTTGTGCTTTGATGATGTTGTATGAGATTTTAGACGGTGTGTGAGGTGGCTTATTGCCCGAGCAGCTTGTACTGGGTGAGATGGGGTTATTGGACCTGAGATAAGTGCGATCAGATTTATGTGAGGTTTATTAAAGAGAAAATATCGTTACTTAGTTCAGAATACGGTAATGATTCTTATGAGGTGGGGAAACCCCATGATTTATTGATTTGGTAGATGGTAATGAGTTTCTACACATCTCTTTCGTCGTGGCAGTATTACAAGAGTTGTAACAAGGCTTATATGTGTTATGAGGTGCACTGCGGGCATCAGATTCGTAAAATTGCAGCTATTGTGGTCGGAGGATGTTATTATGGGAAGATGACTTATGTGGTGTATGGTGCGATTTCAGCATAGGTGCATGATCATGTTTTGATATAGTGTGTAGTGATTGATATGGTGTTCATACGCTAGAATCAAGTCTCGTAGAGAATTCCCGATATTAGAATTTGGTTCTAAGGCTTGTGGGCTAAGGTAGCAGGAATGATCTTCAGTCTGGCTCGAGCTAATGTGCTCACATGGGTTGTAGTGGCATGAGTAGGTGCACGAGGTGTCAAACAGTGATTTTAGACAACTCCGGAACAATTCTTGGCACATTCGAGGACGAACGTATGTTTAAGTGGGGGAGAATGTAACGACCCGACCTATTGTATTAAGCTCTAGTGAATCGTTCGACGGTTTGAGGCTGTGAGTAGCTTCACTTCATGTTGTATCACTTGTACGTGTGGTCGGAATTGGATTTCGGTAAGTTCGAAGTTGATTCGGATGGAAAATTCTCATTTCGGAAGCTTAAAGTTGGAAGAGTTGACTAAGGTTTGACTTTTGAGTAAATGACTTCAGAATCGGGATTTGAAGGTTCCAATAAGTTCGTATGATGATTTCGGACTTGGGCGTATGTTCGGGTAGAGTATCAGACCGCCCAGAAGTATTTCGGCGCATGTTGTGAAACATTGGCATTTGAAGGTTTTAGAATTTCATAAATTTGGTTTGAAGTGGATTATGATGTTATTAATGTCCGTTTGGGGTTTTGAGCTTTGAAATAGGTTTGTATCATGATTTATAACTTGTGCATAAAGTTTGGCATCATTACGGGATGTTTAAGTATGATTCGGACGTGTTCAGCGAAGTTTGAATGTTTGGAAGATTAAAGAAATGTTTCAATCGTCGATTCGTAGTTTTGATGTTGTTTGGCATGATTTGAAGCTTCGATTAAGTCCATATTATGTTTTGAAATTTGTTGGTATGTTTGGATGTGTAACGACTCGGCCGGTCGTTTTGAGAGTTGTAGCCTCGTTCCCCCATTACTGCTCATTCCCTTCTTAATTGTTGTTATGTGACTTACCGGGGTAGTTGGTTTGGGTCCGGGGAGGTTTCATAATTAATTGAGACACTTAGTCTCAAGGTTGAAAGCTTAAGTTGTAATGGTTGACCGGATGTTGACCTATGTCTAAATGGCTTCAAAATGGAGTTTTGATGGTTCTGTTAGCTCCGTTGGGTAATATTGTACTTAGATGCGTGTCTGAATAGTGATTTGGGGGTCCGTAGTTGTATTAGGCTTGAAATAGCAAAAATTTGAAATTTGGAAGTTTGACCGAGAGTGGACTTTGTGGTTACCGTACTCGGTTTGGGGTTCCGGGAGTTTGAGTAGGTCCATTGTGTCATTTGTGACTTGTGTGCAAAATTTGGGGTCAATCGGACGTGATTTGATTGGTTTCGGCATCGAATGTAGAAGTTGGAAGTTAAAAAGTTCATTAGGCTTGAATTGGTACACGATTCGTGATTTTAGCATTGTTTGACGTGATTTGAAGGCTCGACTAAGTTAGTATTATGTTTTGGGACTTGATGGCATGTTTGGTTGAGGTCCAGGGGGCCTCGGGTGAGTTTCGGATGGTTAACAGATCAATTTTGGACTTGGTGTTATGGCTGAAGTTTTTCTGGTGTTTGTGTCTGGTTTCCTTATACGCGATCGCATTGACAGGTCCGTGATCGCGTAGGCTTATTTAGGGTAGTGGTGACTTTTACTCGCGATCGCGTAAGTGGGTCGGAGTTAAATAACCTTGGTAGTTTTCATGCTATTTATGTGTTAAAGAAATTGAGCTGAAGAGCATATTAAAAATCATGTTGAGGTTATGTGCTAGTATTATTGGGACCCACATACGTCATATTGCTGTGAATTATTGTGTTAAATTGAAAATTCATACTCAGTCATATTCATTTCATTGCATATCATAACTCAGTTTTATGACTCTATTTTGATGCATATAAATGTTTTAGGCCGAATGCCCTGTTTTACTGAAATGCCCAAGTGGCTTGAGAGGTTTATGACTGAGTGAGGCCGAGGGCCTGATTTATATTGCATATTTATGGGATCGGACTACACGCCGCAACATGTTTGATATAGGCCGAGGGCCTGATTGTGAGGATGAGTGTGGATCGGGGCTGCCCGTCTGTAGCATACTTTATTATTATAGCAGGGGAGTTGTCCATGCAGCACGTAAGTTGTCCATGCAGATTATAGTGCTTGGGCTATAGGATCCCCTCCGGACTCTGTACATACCCCCAGCGAGCGCAGGTACCTACTGAGTACGATTGCCGAGTGTTGAGTGACTGGGAGGGAAGAGTGATTGTGAGGTATGCCCGAGTGGCAAGAGTGATTGTGAGGTATGACCGAGTGGCAAGAGTGATTGTGAGGTATGCCCGAGTGGCACGAGTGACTGTGAGCTTTGCCCGAGGGGCTGTATATGAGTGATGTTTTGCCCGAGGGGTTTACACACATGACATACATGCATAGAGATGTATTTCATCGTGTTGTACTGCATCACATCATTCATGATTTATTACACATTTTTGACAGATGAGCATAAATATGCATTTGTTTTTACACGGGTTATCCGGAAGGAAAATGAAACATCTTATTTATTATTGACAAGATTTTGGGAGAAATTTATTGTTTTCAAACTATTCATATTTTTGGCATTTCGGGTAAAAGGTTTGAGCTTTCATTGATGGATTTGAAAGGAAGAACTATTATTTTGAAATTATGATTTGGCTGAGCATTTTATCTCTGAGTTACTTCTGGTATTATTTGCTTATTGTTGTTATGGACTGTTGTGGACTATTGGTTTTGGACCCGACCTTGGTGGAAGCTCGTCACTACTTTCAATCTACGGCTAGGTTTGTTACTTAATCAGTACATGGGGTTGGTTGTACTGATACTACACTTCTGCATATTGCGTTCAGATGTTGGCTGTTGTTGTTGCTGTGCTCGATGGTTGCGGGACTTGAAGATGTACCTGCGTTCCTGTTGTAGCTACCTCTTGTTCAGGGTAGCCTTAGATTTATAAAAGCTCTGTTTATGTAATATTCAAACAGACTATGTATTTATTTCATTTCCGCTTTGTATACCCTATTCTTAGAAGCTCATGATTTGTACTACCAGTTCTTGGGGGATGTATAAGAGTAAGATGTTTATTCACTTAGATTGCTTTAATAATTATTATTGAAATTGGATAGTTGGTAATTGGCTTACCTAATGGGTTGGATTAGGTGCCATCAGGACTAGTTGGAGTTTGGGTCGTGACAAGGTAGTATCAGAGCTCTAGGTTCATAGGTTCTACAAGTCATGAGCAAGTGTCTAGTAGAGTCTTGCGGATCGGTATGATGACGTCCATACTTATGTTCGAGAGGCTACAGGGCATTTAGGATATATACTTCCCATTTTTCTTTCCTTATCATGCGAGATCGATTCAGCTTAAGACATAAACTCTTTGAATTCCTTCCACGTATTTGTATGCGCACATGAGCACTCGGTATCAGTTGTGCATCGCCGGCTTGTGATTCCATAAACAAAGTTCGAGATGAGTATTCTATGTTTTGGTGATGGGCTGGTCTGGAGGACTTGAGGCCATGGTTAGACCGCAGTTTAAGCTCGGCAACTTCAGTTATAATTTGTACAATTGGACTCATATGTTCGGTAATGACCCTACAGTGGAATTTATGACTCGATGAGCGGTGGAATGGCGGTATGATGGGTATGATGTGACCGTGAGATGTGTTAAGATGATTTGAATGTAACAAGAAGTGTTTCCTTGAAATGTAAAAGAAGGCCATGGGGTGCTTGATTTTCGTTTTGATGTGACGTACAGTCTCGAGTGTGAATGTTTTGAAGGATCTTTCACGATTGTTAAATTTTGGGAAAAATTAAATTCTCATGTCTGGTTAGTAAGTTTGGACTCAGATAGACTAAGTGATTGCATAGTAATTGTGACTGCGAAAGGGTATATCAAGATACCAATTTGAGGTTAAGCAGGTGGGTTATTTCCTACGGAGTAATCTACGTAGGTGTATTTCTTATGATGTGAATGAAGAGTTTCTTTTCTGCCAGTGGGGCGTATGTGTGGAGATTTGAATTCGAATTTGGCTGAGAAATTCGACCTGAGTATCAAGAGAATGATTGTGATCTTAGCGGATGATTTGGGGTAGTTTTATGGTTGACATTGCATGAGCTTGAGAAGAATTTTGTGGCACTGACTACGGTATTATGACAGTAATAGGGTATGGGTATTGTAAAATTATGGAATGTTTTGTTCTATGGCTTTGAGCCAAGTGGGGGAGTCTGCTATTGAAAATTCAATATCATAGATATATGTTAAATTTTAGTTTTGGTTTGAGGCATACTTGTGGGTTAGTTATGACTTACAGAGGTGAAGATCGAGGATGACTCGGGTAAGTAAATTTCTGGATACGGGTTACATTTAACTTTATGAAAATATGAAAATTATGGAATGATTAAGTTGTTAATTTGAAGGATGTAGTGCGCACGAAGTATGAATTCGATTGGTCGTGTTAAGGCAAGGTTACTTCTTTGAGTGTTGATCGTGCTAAAGGAGCACATATCTTTCGGCTCGTTTGGGGCGGAGTAAATTAGATTTGAGCAGAATGGATGACTCTCGAGAGGGTTTTAATAGATTCAAAATGTATATATGGAAATTAAAAAAAATTCGAATTTGTATATCACTAGAATCGGTTACTTACATTGGATGGTATCGGGATGTGCAGTAAACTCTGTTTGACTATGGATTCTACATTTCAGTATAAGAAAGGAAAGAGGAACAATTTTGAATTCGCATAAGGTATTTTCAGAGTAAGTGTTACAGTTGTGGTATTTATGAAGGTGCTTAAGAAGAATACAATGGTTTATGGGCCTTAGGGCGGTGTAGTTTTATGTTAGGATGTCTTGTAGTGAGCTTTGGGTAAAGTAGTGGTGTTCTGACAAGGAGAAATGGCAACTTGAGGATAATCCAGAAGAAACTCGGAGAAAATAGGACAAATGGGTAATATGCTAGATTAATATGGTAATGGTATGCTCGGTTCTTTTAGTTCTTATGATGAGGTGAGGCTTTACGGGTGTTTTGTGGCAATACTCTCGGATTTGGAAACTTGTGTGACTTGGTAGAGTTATAGGGATTTAGTTCTGATAGCTTGGTTAGGTGCAAATAGTTTCAAAGTGTTCTTAATGGTTTCTACCATGGGTTGAACCGGATATATTCTACCGGTGCAGGGAACGTGTTGTGTATTATGAATTTCTCTTGGAAAGAAAGCAAGATGAAGGTTACTAAATGACCGGGTATGTAATTTGCTGGTTACCCAAAGTTGATAATAAGATTCTCGTACTTGTCACATGATGACATGATAGATATGGTGTGTGGCGCGGGATTAAGATTTGCATGTATAAGGTGACAGCTCATTCTTGAAAGGAAGATCACAAATTTTGGACAGAATGGTTAATTTCAGATAATTAGATGAATGTTATAACTGCTCGGTAATCCCTGAAAAGGGTGTGCATTTCAAAAGGCGCATTGTGTTTTGACTTACGGATGTTCATTGGTATTGCAGTACTCACATGGTTGATAGACTGCTAGTATTCAAATTATTACTATGTGGCACAGAAGAATTATGAAAGTATTCCTTATGGGAAGGTCGTGAATGGAAGATGTGTTAGTCATTCTAGTGCTGGAGTTGGGATCAGTTACGGTGATTCATGTGCTTGATGAATTTGAAGACTGGGAGTTCTCAGAAGTATTTTGTTTCGGGTTGCGGCCTGTTTGAGGTGAGTATTTTATTTTAACTCAGTGGAGGCACTAGTTGCGTTAATTAATTGTGATACCTACGCGCTATAAGTGTGCATATATGTGAGGTTTGAGCCAATGTGCGGGCATTATAGCAAGTATTCATATTCGGAAGAATGCTTAGGCTACTATATGCCTAGAGTCGACTGTTTAGCGTAAAATTATAACGTTTCCCGTATTCATACCTTTGTTGAGAACTATCTGGGCTATACTTGAGGTTACAAACGGTTCATTAATATCCAATATATCTCTAGAACTCTATGCAATTATTTCGATCGTTTGACACTTAACTATAAGTGCTTCATCCTATATTATCAATTTTGCTTTCCTTATAAATTTAGCACAACTGCGCTGCTTTGATATATTTGTGATGGTTATTTAAGTTGTTTGAAGAGGTATATCAAATCTAAAGTGGGTGGTCTCACAATAAAATCGTTGTTTGTACACCACTTGTTATTATTGCTAACAATTGCATGCATGTTGATATGATATTTGCAAGTAATGCATGACATAGAAATATTATTTCGATTCCGCCGGAGGCATCTACAAAGAATAATCTTGTTATACTAGAGTCGACTCTTTATAAAATAGTCTTGAAAACTTGTTCTTATTTTAGATTTAGCTTTGATTGTGCTTCCTCAGACACTTGTATAGCATTTTGATTCTTAATAATATATTAACCTTTTTACTTTGTGTTCTATCGCTCTTTTTATGGAATATATTTATGTACTCGGAGATTATTTTTAACTTGAATAAGAATTTTACTCATATGATGAATTCAAAAAATAATTGAATTGGATTCTCTTGCTAAATAATTAATTCAACGATTTAATTATTTAATTTTAACATAAAAATAATTTATTCTATGTTGATTCAAATCTTAATATTAGTTTATCTCTTGTTTTGAATATTTAATCTTAATTATAATATTATCCACCATAAAGTTTATTTTCAAAGAGTAAAAGATTGATATGACATTTCACTTTTAGATCTTTATGTTGATAGAATCATTAGTGGTATTGACTCTTACCAACTATTTTTTTCTTTTCTCACAAATTTATACTCTTAAATATTTTATTAATTGTTGTTTAATAATTGGGTATTTTTTAATATTACACAACAAATTGATAAAAAAAATATTATTTGAGTAGAAAAATAGTTCAAATATAATATAAAAATATATTATCGTGGGGGTATTTTTTTCTCTCAATTTTAACTCTTTATGTATTTTATTTAATATTACTTTTATTTTTTCTTCATATTGGACATTATTTAGTGGTAATGTATTGCCAATACGGAGGATTCTTATGAAATTGATTTTATTAAACCTTCCTACATATTTTTAAAAAGAATTTAATAGAAAAAGTTTTATTAATTTTAAAATTTTAAATATTAAAAATTAGCATAGAAGATATTGTAGTCCAAAAAATAGGTTATTGCGGTTATGTCCTTTCCTTATGAGTTCTTCCGTTTAATATTTTAGGGCAATTTGATATATTAATATTGTATTTATACTTTTATAATAATATATGCTCTCATTTTTCTTAATGGATTTGGACAATATAATACATTCTCAAATTAAATTAGTAATAGGACATTATAATATATTTTTAAATTAAATTGGTAATAGGAATTTTATATGGATTAGGCAACCCGAAAATATTTATACTAATAGGTTCCTAAAGTTAGTCATGTAGGATTCCTAATATGTAGTATTATGTCCCAAAACTAATAGGATTATAAGGCTAATATCTAAAATTCCGGTTATGTCCTTTTATTATGAGCTATTATGCTTAAAATTACAAGGTTATTTTTGTAAACCGACATTATATTCATGCTTATATAATAATATAGATATAGATAGATGATAAAAAAAAAAACCTCACCTAATAAGATGATGCTCATACTAGCGTATTTATAGGAAGAACCTAAAGTTCTGTTGAGCTAGGTTTGGTTTAATCATTTGGACGGTTTTAAAATTCTTTTGACACCCCTACTTTCAAGACCCCTTTATTAGATGACCGGAAAATATACGAGACTAAGAGTGTTTGTGTCACGATCTGAAATTTTTCACCGACGGAACCGAGATGGCGCCTAACACTTCACTTGCCAGGCAAGCCAACGTTAGAGAATCATTAAACCAATTCCTTATTTCCATTCAGTAAATAACAATAATTAACTAAAATGAAATATAATAAGTGCGAAATATCATAAAACTGTATTAATTACTACCGACCGGATCCGTAGTCACAATTCATGAGCATTCTAGAATTTACTACAAGTAATAGTCTGAAAGAAATACAACTGTCTGAATGAAAGAAAACAGTAGGACATAAAAGATAGACGGGGACTTCAAGGTCTGTGAACGCCGACAGATCTACCTTGAGTCCCCGGACAGCGGACCAGTAGCAAATCTCGATCAACCTGAGCCGGTATCAAAATCTGCACAGAAAGTGCAGAGTGTAGCATCAGTACAACCGACCCTATGTACTGGTAAGTGTCGAGCCTAACCTCGACGAAGTAGTGACGAGGCTAAGGCAAGGCACCTACAAATCAACCTGTACAATTTAACTGTGTATACGCAAATAACAGGAATGAAGAACTAAACAGGAAATATCGGGAGGGAAAATATACTGAGGGAATACAAGATAAAGAACTACAACAGAATGATCACCGGAGCAGTCAATATACCATGAATCAACAAGAATAGTGAATACAGTAAGGAAAAATGCACGACATCACCCTTCGTACTTTTACTCTCAATCTCACCATAAAATTAATAGAAATGGCACGACATCACCCTTCGTGCTTTTACTCTCATATCATGGCACAGCATCACCCTTCGTGCATTAACACTCACAATATGGCACGGCATCACCCTTCATGCATTAACACTCACATTACGGCACGGTATCACTCTTCGTGTATTAACACTCACAATATGGCACGGCATCACCCTTCGTGCATTAACACTCTCCCTTACCATAATGCAATGCATAAATAACAACAGGGAGACAAAATAACAAGTACAAACCTTGCTTCAATATTTGGTTCCATAATATCAATCTCAACTATGAAATAAAAACTCAATTATCACTAGAAAATCCGTAAACATGATAAGAACGATAAATTGAACAATACTAGCATAACACGTAGCAATTTGACATAGGAAAAAACAATATAAGAACAACAGAGAAACATGAAAAACAGGTAAATTGGCGGCGCATAAGTACTCGTTACCTCACATATACGCCGCTCACATGAATTTCACTTAGCAAGTAATCTAAGGTTCCTAATTCCCTCAAGTCAGGGTTAGACACAACACTTACATCGCTCCGAAGGCCACTTAATTCTCAATCACAGCTTTTTCTTTGGAATTCACCTCCAAACCACTCGTATCTATTCAAAACTGACTCAATAATATCAAATATTGCTAAAGGAATCAATTATATTGCATAAATTAAATTTCCCAAATTTTCATCCAAAAAGTCAAAAAATCGACCTCGGGCCCGCTTGGTCAAAACTCAAGATTCGGACCAAAATCCTTTTACCCATTCACCCCTGAGCCCGAATATGTAATTAGTTTTGGAATCCGGCCTCAAATTGAGGTCTAAATCCCCAAATTCTCGAAATCCCTAATTTCTACCCTAACCCCTAATTCTACCATGAAAATTATAGAGTTTAGGTTAAAAATTCAAGAAATATAATGGGTAATTGAAAGAAAATGGTTTAGAATCACTTACCAACAATTTGGGGAAGAAATGACTCTTGAAAAATCGCCTCTCACCGTTTGATTTTTGAGAAAAATGAGTTTTTGGCTAAAATCCCGTTTTTTATTCTGTTTTATGCATTGGCGACAGTGTGCATCGCGTTCGCGAGGCCACTGTCGCGTTCGCGAAGGGTACTAACTGCCAAGCCTTCGCGTTCGCGAGACCCAGCTCGCGTTCGCGATGGTTAGACCTCCTGGCCTTCGCGTTCGCGAGACCCAGCTCGCATTCGCGATGGTTACACCCCCTGGCCTTCGCGTTCGCGAGACATTGCTCACCTTCGCGATGAAGGCCAGCTCGCGTTCGCGATGGTTACACCCCCTGGCCTTCGCGTTCGCGAGACGTTGCTCGCGTTCGCGATGAAGGAACGCCCCCCTCCCAGGTCCCCACATGCTTCGCGTTTGCGTTGAGCCGGTCGCGTTCGCGAAGGGTAAATCCCCCATCACTTCGCGTTTGCGACCAAGCCTTCGCGTTCGCGAAGAAGAAGTCTCAGCCTCATTAGGTTACTCTTCGCGTTCGCGAGAGGACCTTCGTGAACGCGAAGAAAGATATGACAGACACCAGAATCTGCAGAAAACTAGATTTTTCCCAAGTCCAAAACATCCTGTGGCCTATCTGAAACTCACCCGAGCCCTCGGGGCTCCAAACCAAATATGCACCCAAGTCTAAAAATATCATACAAACCTGTTCACGCGATCAAATCGCCAAAATAACACCTAGAACTCCAAATTTAGCACCAATTCAATTGAAATTCTCAAGAACACTTTAAAATTTCTATTTTCTCTACTGGACGTCTGAATCATGTCAAATCAACTCCGTTTCTCACCAAATTTCACAAACATGTCTTAAATATCATAATGAACCTGTACCGGGCTCCAGAACTAAAATACGGACCCGATACTAACAATGCCAAATATCAATCAATTCTTAAAAATAATTAATTTCCAAACTTTTAATGTTCATCAAAAATTCATAACTCAAGCTAGGGACCTCCAAATTCGATTCCGGGTATACGCCCAGGTCCCATAATTCGATACGGACCTACCGGGACTGTTAAAGTACGGATCTGGGCCAGTTTACCAAAAATATTGACCGAAGTCAACTAAAATTAACTTTTAAGGCAAAAATTCTTATTTTCATTAGTTTTCAACATTAAATCTTTCCGGAAAACTGTCCGGACTGCGCACACAAATTGAGGAGGGTAAAAATGAGATTTTAAGGCTTAAGAGTGCAGATTCGAGTTCTAAATTATAAGATGACATTTTGGGTCATCACAGTTTGGTACGATGGAAGTTATTTCCTATAGAAAATATTTTCTTGAAGAATGTTTTTTCATAAAAAATATTTTTTGTTGTTTGGTTGGTGGGTAAAAAAATAATTTACAAAAAAATACATGTAACAAATTAATAATAACATTAGCAAATCGGAGAGTGTTTTGTGAAATGTTTTAGTATCGAATATTGGTAATATTGTCTAATTGGTGGTTAGAACATTGATATTAAGTTGCACCCAAGGGTGTGGCCTAGTGATCAATAAAGTGGGTGAGAACCATGAAGTTTTAGGTTCAAATTCCAGCGGAGGCAAAAAATACTAGGTGATTTTTTTCCATCTATCCAAGCCTTGGTGGATAGAGTTACTTCGTACCTGTTGATGTTGGGAGGTACACGCAAGCTGACCCAGCCACCATGGTTATCAAAACCAAAAACAAAACAAAAATACAGTGATATTAAGTTAAGAGTTGATATAGTTTTGATTGAAAATGACTCTGCCCAAAAGTGGGAAGTTATTTTCCCCCATTTGGGTTGGCAAATCAAACGCTATAAAATGACTTCTTCGTCAAAAACATTTTCCTCGAAATGACTTAGTCCAAACACATCCTAACAAGATAAAGGGTCAAGAGTTTTCATGTTCCCTATTTCCAATAACACAATAATTCCTAGTTTCTTTCAATCACTGAAATTCTTTAATTCTTCTCTTTTGTCGTGATGATATCTTAATAGTGACCAAAAGGCGACATAGTCATCTTCTGATCTTCTTGAGACCAAATGTTTGATTCCTGGCACAAATGAGGTTGAATGTGAAGGCGTTAGTTGGTTTTTCAGCTAAAAAAGAAATGAAAAAAATCATGTGCAACCTAAATTATGAGTAGTAATTAAAGTGTCTATCTAGCTGCCCTATGCCGGCTAATTGATGCTAAAATTTGGTACTAGTAAAATATTCTAGTTGTTGAGACTTCATGAAGGTGCAGTTGAATTAGCATATTCTAAATCAGTATGAAAAGGCAATTGCCATATTTAAATTGCTACTTGCATTTTAGTTAAGTTTTATAGGAAACTTCCTTAAAAATCTCAAGAAGTATATTTAACAAATGACCACCTCTTGATATATACTTATAAATAGGAGTTGTACGCCAAGATTGTCTCTATATCATTTTGAGTTCTAACCATTATGAGTGATGTTTTAACTTGAATACCACACAAGAGGGGTGATTTGCGTGGTGTTCAATTTTTCGCGTGCACATATTATAGAAGGACATGATTCTTCTATGTGTTCCTTATACTAGTGTTGCGAAATAATAAATACAAAAATTAAAGAACACGATCAAAAGGTGAAAAAACCACGACCTACTTCCCGGTAGGATTTTTTCAAAACTCTTCACTAAATCACTGGGCCAAAAACTGCATTTACAAAACACTTTTGTAAACCTAAGATTAACTCTAATCCCGTTGTGGCACACAACCTCTAACTGTTGCAACAATTTCAAGTTAACTATAACTTGAATACTTTGAGTACCTATTACAATTGACTCTAAATAAAGTTGAAAGGTAAAATATGAAAACACCTACTACAATTGAACTAGAATAAAAGACAAACACTTGGAGCTGGTTCTTCTATCTGGTTCATGTAGCTCCAGGTTTGCACACTTGAATCACACACGAATTTCTTGCAAAATGCCTTGCTATTTTACTCTCAATTCACGTTTAACTTCTGTTTTTGTGCATCCCATGTAGAATGAGAACATCCTGCGATTTATAGAGTTAGTAGGGTAGAAAATAACTAGAGTTCTAATGTTTCTCTTACTTGGTGGAAGAGTTCTAGTTGATCTCAACCTCTAACTCCTCACTTATCTTGGATAGTGTTCTCTTTGATTAAGGAGTTCTTCTTCTTATCAATTATGCAACCCTTTTCAATCAGGACATATTAGTTAGACCAAGTTAAGCTTATCTCCTTCACGTGCATCTCACATGCTCAAATCTGCCCGTATCTATGCATATAAGGGATGGACCTGGTTCATGCATGAGCTTAGGCCAACAATCTTCAAAACTAACTTTCGCTTAGGCCAACAATCAGAACATTTCTTCATTCACAATTCTTGTATAAACAGAAGAGAAACAGAGATGGCTTCTTATGCTGCTCTAACTTCTCTGATGGGAACAATACACCTTATTTCACAATCCAGCTTAGACCTTCAGGAGGGTCACAAAAAACATTTGAAGTTACTCTCTGATAAGGTTAGCTCTGTGCGAGAGCTTCTTGACAATTCTGATGACGACCAAATGAAGGATTTGCAGAAAAAAGTCAAAGATCTAGCAAATGAAGCAGAAGACGAAGTTGAATCACAGCTACGACTGGTCTCAGAGAAGGATGAACATATTCGGACAGAGGCGACCGAGAGGCTTCTTACGATCTTGCATCAAGCAATAGAAGGCGCTGATTCTGTCACCAAAGAGCTCATCAAGCTGAAAGCTACAAATCGTTCGCTGGAGGGTTCTAGTTCACCACGATCTCATGTTTCAATCCTTGAGAATGACATGGTGGGGTACAACATTGAACAAGAGCTCATGCGGGGTCAACTTACAGGACACTCGTCTCAGCTGGAAGTCATCTCTGTTGCTGGGATGGGAGGCATAGGTAAGTCAACGTTTGCCAGAAGAATGTTTTCCGATCCCTCAATTCTGAGCTTCTTTGATTTCCGTGGATGGATTACTGTGTCCAAGGACTACAGTTTAAGAAAGATGCTTCTATCCCTCCTTCAAGATGCTATTGTGGAGAAAGAAAAGAAAGAAAAGCTTGAAAAGAAAAGCAATGGAGATCTAGCAGATCTTTTGCAAAAGAGTTTAAAGGGTAGGAGGTATTTGATCGTTGTTGATGACATATGGAGCAGGGAAGCCTGGGATGATATTAGACTATGGTTTCCTGAATACAATATTGCAAGTCGGATATTGTTGACTACTCGGGACATGAAGGTTGCGCAATATGCAAGCTCTCCTGAGGATCCGTTTCCAATGCGTCCCCTGGAGCTAGAGGAAAGTTGGAATTTGTTTTGCCAAAAGGCGTTTGACAAAAAAGATTGTCCAACTGAATTTGAGAATGTCGCGAAGTTAGTTGTGGAAAATTGCAAAGGATTACCACTAATGATTTCTGTGGTTGCAGGGGCTCTTTCTAGCAAGAGGAGACTAGAGGAGTGGAGGGAAGTAGCTCAAAGGGTGAGCTCTTTAGTAAACCTTGACGATTATCAACGTTGCTCAGGAGTGCTTGCTTTGAGCTACAAGCATCTTCCTTCACATTTGAAAGCCTGCTTTCTGTATTTTGGAGTTTTTCCAAAAGCTAGAGAGATTTCTGTGAAGAAGTTGATTAGATTATGGGCAGCAGAGGGACTCTTAGAGCTAAAGGGGCTTGAGGGATTGGAAAAGCTAGCTCCTAATCTATTACATGATCTTATTGATAAAAATCTGGTTGTTGTTAGCACGCGAAGTTTGTGTGGAAGAATCAAGGCGTGTAGGATTCATGATCTTCTTCATGATTTATGCTTGAGAGAAGCTAAAAGCGAGATGCTTTTGTATTCTTATGTTGTAGATCCCGTAAGCTATGGAGCTGGAAAGATTCTTCCTGAAGGTCGTCGCTGGGTGTCAGTTCATTCAAATGGTAATTTTCGGCGCATTCTTTTTGATGATCTTACTCACAGCAAAACACGTTCTCTTCATTTTTCTGGCAATGACTTATGGCAGGATTCTTTATTGAGCCTAGATCATTTTAAACTTCTCCGAGTGTTGGACTTGGAGGCCGTTGAATTCAGTTATTTTCCTAGTGAAATACTACACCTAGTAGGTTTAAGGTACTTGGCCTTGGCTATTTATGAGATTCCTGAGGATGTACCAATTTCCAATCTTTGGAATTTGCAAACTCTCATTGTTTCTCAATCTGAACTGGACGGGCGGATAGGCTTACCGATTGGAATTTGGGGATTGTCTCAGTTGAGGCATCTCCACTGTACAAGTATGTACGTTCATTCTCCTCGGAAGGTATCAGTTAATGAAGTTAAGCAACCGATTTTGGAAAAGTTGCTAAGTGTCTCTGGATTGAGTCTTTCTTGTTGCACAAAGGAAATATTTGAAGGGATTAAGAAAGTGAAAAAATTGGGGATTTTTGTCACTGTCGATGATTTTACTGATGTGCCCGAGTGTCTAGATAATCTGATACATATGCATGAGCTTGAGACACTAAATATTGCAGGGTTCGACATGGACTTGCTTGGTTTCAATTTCAGGCTTCCACGTCTGGGTTCTTTCCCACCAAATCTCAAGAAGTTAACACTTTCCGAAACTTATCTACCATGGGAGGACATGACGATCATTAGCCAGTTGCCCAAACTAGAGGTGCTCCAATTGAAGAATTCAGCCTTTGTTGAAGCGTGGTCAGCAGAAAGGTGGGAGGTAACAGAGATGGGATTTCCTGAATTGAAATTCTTGCTCCTTGAGGAGTTGGATCTTAAATATTGGAGAGCCGCCGATATCGATGATAATTTCCCATGCCTTGAGCGTGTTGTTATCAGAAATTGCAGGTACTTAAAACAGATTCCAAAAGTATTTGCAGATAGTGGGACACTGCAGCGAATTGAGTTATGGGGATGTTCTCCTTCCCTTGTGACTTTTGCTAAGAAGATCCAAAGAAATCATGAGGAAGACTTGGGAAACAACATGCTTAAAGTTTATGACTTCGACACAATTGGAGGTAAGTAAAATAATTTAGAGTGAGTCTTCAACATCCATTATATTTTTTACCACTAATTTAGAATTCAGCTATTGACTTTGATGCAAAATTTTCTGTGCATAACTACTAGGGTCTAGGAGTAGTATATTGTTTGATTGTAATAAGATAGGTAAAACTGAGTTGTTCATTATGATGTGATTGGTCATGTTAGGGTTTTCTATCATGATGTATAACAATCTTCACACATAGCATGTAAATATTTCAAGTTATTTTTCAGCAAGAGTGGAATTCATTAGATAAAAGAGTTGATCATATCTCTTACATCAGAATGACAAACCTTTTGAAAGGGTGGCACGTGAACTGTTGCAAAGAAGAAATTTGGCTTCCTAAATCAACTATATGTAGGGAAATGCTTTTTTTGCTGATAGTAGTCTTTAAAATTAGATAGGTTAAATCTTACTATAGAGTATGTGATTATGTGTTATACCAAGTATCCAACTTTAATAATCTCTTACTCTTGTAATGGCCGTTGTACAGAGTTAAATTCAAATGAAGTTAATGAAGAAGCAGCAGAGGGAGATGTGGAGAAGACTGTAAGAGCTTCAGATGAGGAAACTGGTGAGCGAAGGTGTTTTGGTTTTCTAAAAAACTAATTGAGTTTCCAACTCTAAAAATCTCTCTCTTTTCACTGAACACTTACTGTACAGGGCTTGATTCAGATGAAGAATCTGAAGATTTAGCAATGAAAGCAGTGTTAGATATGCTTCAAACTGGTACCTAATGTTTCTATTGAACTCGCTAATTTGTGTATTTATTTTTTGTTAGGGCTGAAATTAATTAGATAAATATGTTGACATATTTCTTGCATCTTTAGAGGTCTAGTCCATTAATCAAATAGAAAAAGGAAGCAAAACAAGATAATACCAGAACATTAGGGAATTGCAGACGTAGCTCGATAATGACTGGTAGAGTTCAGATTTACTTATGTAAGAGAGAACTAACTATACTTGAGGTAATATTTCGGGGGCCAAATGTCTTCTACAACAGCAGTAATCTCTTACAGTATCAATTACCTTAGTCGAAACATTTTGTCGTATATTTGTTTGGCATCATGTTGGTAAAACGGCCCAAAGATACTTGTGTGATATTGTCTGCTTTAGACAAAGCACGCCCCGCCTCACCTCATTAAGATTATCAAACATTTTGTTCCCACACATGACACACACTCAAATGTTGTGTATGCGCGGGTAAAGGTCGTAAACCAGCCCGTAGACGGGCAAAGGCATTAGCTGGGCCCCACACCGAACAACCCAAAGATACTCTTAACTTTGGTGTAATATTGTCAGCTTCACTTCAATCCCGCACGTTTTTCTCCTAAAGGCCTCTTATTTTTCTTTTCTACTTCCATATGAGACTTTGTTCATAAACACCCAACGCTTACATCTTTAATTAGCATGGGAACGTTCATTTTTAAAAATGGTCATGTCTGGTTAAAGTTAGATATGTTAAACCTTGTAAAGTAATAGTGTGTATTATCTGTTATACTGAGTTTCCAACGCTAATAATCTCTTACGCTTGTAATGACCATTGCCATTGTACAGAGTTAGATTCGGATGAAGAAGCGGGATATACGGAGAAGACTGGACAAAGTTCTAGAGGAAGAGACAGATCAAAAGCTTACGTCTATAAGAACTTTTTTGCTCCTTTATTAGTAGATTTTTTTCCTAATTTTCATCTAGAAGAAACAGAAGAAGATTCGAGCAAATGAGTTTTAAGTTAGATTTGTGAGGGAAGGTGCTTTGGTTTACTTAAAAGGTGCTAAGGAATTTGCATATTGAACAAAACTGCAGCTCTTTTAAATCAAATGTTTTTTCTTTTGGTTTTGTTCCTGTTCTTGTTTAGTAAAAATGGGTTGTATTTTATTCTCAAAACTTCACAAGAGAAAAATAAAGTAATAATGCTATGGGATTTTATATTCAAATTTAGCTTGTCTAAATGTTTATTTTAATTTTATTTTTTGGTTTAACCATAGGGTATTTGAATCTCACTGACCCGACTAGCTGTGATTCGCGCCACTTAAAATCCATTAAATGGGGAAGTGCTCCTTACTAGGAGTTGCTTCATTTCCGGCACTTGAACCCGAGGCACCTGATTACGAGGGAAGGGATTCTATTCATCCGGTCAGGCGATAAATATGTACCTTTCTCATTTTTTTTTAAAAAGTCATACTTTCGGTATTGTTGGCGTTTTCAAGGTCATCACACTCATAAATGTGTTTGAATAATATTACTACTTTAATGAATCCATATCCAAAAAGTTACCATGATAAAACAAAAATAATTGGACAAAAAATTATTGAAATTGTTATATAAGAAAATAAAATTATGGTGGATGTCTATTCTTATTCCATGATCTTCTCAAATGTTTAATTACATATGTTTCTTTACTTTTCATGCTTATATAAAGATCTTGTAATAAATAGGAAAACACACACAATTAAAAAAGAAATAAGAATTTCTCGTAGTAAGTAGTAAGAGAAATAAGAATCTCTTATAGTCTTCTTTAACATTGTCCAATCAATTTGAATGATAGGTAAAACAATTGTACCATTGCTTTCTTATGATCTTTTACTTTTTATGTTTTTCTGTCAAGGAATCAAGAGAGTAAAAAAGCTAAAGAAACCCAAAAGCAAGCATACCCGGAGGAGGAAGAATCACCTATTGAAGGAAAATCAAGAATTGTGCAATGATTTCAAAGTAGCAAAAGGGTCAATCAAATTATTGAAATTGTTATATAAGAAAATCAAATTATGGTGGATGTCTACTCTTATTCCATGATCTTCTCAAATGTTTAATGACATATTCAATGACATATTTTTCTTCACTTTTCATGCCTATATAAAGGTCTTGTAATAGATAGGAAAACACACACAATTGAAGAAGAAATAAGAATCTCCCATCTCTTTGTCTCTATATCTCTTAGCTTGTTTTTTGTTGTTACTTTGAGCTATATTTTATAGCACGTTATCAGCACGAAGTCTCTAACCTCAAGGTTGAATTCCACTTCTGGTAAGGTATATCTCGATGATCTATTGTCAAAATTATCCAGATTTTATTCAGAAAGGTATGTAGTGTTACAGACACGTCTTTCTGCTACAGCAACAAGTCCGAGCTTTAAACCAGATAAATTTGTACCACTATTTAGAATAAGCAATGGTCTGATTATTAAAAAATTAGTATTTATGTGGTTGCTAAGGATGTCACCTTGTTAAATTTTCATGAACTAAATAATAGGTGGCATGCAGTATACTAAATAATCTACAAAATTAAAATTATGTTTTACTATGTATGCTTATTATTTTACCTTATAATATGATTTTAGTATGTTTAGTATAATGATTATACATTAGTTTACTGTCAAATATAATATAATATAATATAATAATAATAATAATAATAATAATAATAATAATAATAATAATAATAATAATATTTGTAACTATTTTATTTTGATAAGATAAAATATTAGTACAAGAAGTATGTACTACACCAAATTTTTCATTGATGATAGTTCTTATCAAATTAACATGTTGAATCATTTCTATATGGAAAGCATATAGTAGTAGATAGTAGACAGAGATTTGTCCACTATTTTTTTGATTCCCTGATTGACTTAAAGGTTCTGCTATATCTTTTTATTTTTCTAGAGAGCATAATACTTAGTTTCCACAAAAGTGCATGGTAACTAGTAGTACTATTATTCTGTTTGATACATAATTTTTCCTTAATGTTCTGGTCATATCACTTTTATCTTGAAGTAAGCTTATTGCAGCAAAGACCATATGTGAATTTTCAATATTATTTTGTATTTTCATATATCTGTTTGACACTAATTACCTAACTGATTTGAGTAAACGAAAGTCTATTGTTGAGAATTATATCCAAATGACATTATGAAGAGTTTAACTCAAGAGGTAAGCATTTTCTTCGTATTTGAAATTATTTTTGTCATTTGCTATTAATGATATCAACTTCAATGAGTTCAAGTCGTAATGCACCATGAGGGTAAGACATCAGGATCAAGTCCTGATGCTCCATGATGATAAGAGTTGGGTTTGAGTCCCAATTCATTATGGCCTAACATGCCTTTATATTGGTAAGATATTGGGTTTGAGTCTCGCTATACCATATTGATGATATAATGATAACTAAAGAAAAATAATATATTTTTCAAGAAAAGGCATGAATATTGTCCCACTTGATTTGCTCCATTCTTGAAGTGAATGTGGTAGCAGCGCATAATAAGTCTAATGAAGATAAGTGGTTGAACAATGAACGTGGGTGTTTCAAAGATCAAAATAATAATAATCATCACTATGATTATAAAAGGTGAACAATAAGTGTTCTCAAAATAGTCCTTCAAAATGTGAAGGCAATGTTTACTATCAAATTAGTATGAAAAATAATAAAGCACGTTGTTGATTATGATCCATTCCTTGAAGAGAATGTGACTTGTGATAAGCATTGAGAATGCAGACCCATTCCTAAAGGTGAATGTGGCAATATGTAATAAAAATAATGAATAAAGACATGCAATGCATGATTAGATGAATATCACACAACTCACCTTTAAGGAAAATTTGAGTGAAATAAAGAGAATAAATATTATTGTGTGGTTACATGAATATGTCATTGGTCGCGTACATGTGATACGCCAAAAAATATATATTTTGTTGTGCCTTATAAAAGGTTATTAAAGGAAAAAATTAAAGCAAGAAGTAATTTTGCTTATGATAATTTTAACCATGATAATTTATTAAGATATAATTTTCTCCGTGAAGGAGACATTTACCTTATGAATGGTGTGACAAAAAAATCTTGTAGTACAAAAGTTGTTAAGAGCTCCGAAAAAATTAAAAAATTAGAGTGTTACTACCCAGATGAATAAAATTATTCACGGCATTGATATTGTAAAGTCTCAAAAGAAACTCTTTTGAATTTCAAATGTATAAGTCAAAGTGGTTGGCATATTGAGACTATAAATGAAAGGAATATTGAATATCTTCATATTTCTATAATCATAATGGGTAATTTTGAAAGATTACCCGATTTTCTTTCTATTTCTACTACACAAATATAAGCATGATGATGGAATCATATGTCACAAGTAAACTAGAGGTTTAGTGAAACAAATATTAGTTGGCATGACCGGTTGATCATCCCGGTTCAATTATGATGCGAAAAATTAATTGAAAATTACATTGGCATATATTGAAGAAATAGAATATTCTTCAAGAATTATCTTGTGCTTCTTATTCTCATGATATACCAGTTAAGGTTGAATCCCTTGGTTTCTGGAACAAATAAAAGGTGATAAATATATGGGCCCAGTCACCTGCCATGTGTACCGTTTACTATTATATGATTTTAATAGATGCATCTATTATATGGTCACATGTGCATTTGTTATTAACTTACAGTTTGGCTTTTGCAAGATTGATTACTCAAATTATTAGAGCACAGTTCCAGAATATAAATTATGATGATTTATCTTGATAATACTGGTTTAAATCCAAGTTGGTTTAGCAGAAATTGTATGCCTCCAATTATATCTAAACCATTGGTTTTGAGAACAAAAATGCCTAAATAAAATTTGGTATGTGATGTATTATTTAATATACAACAACACTTGTACGCATCTAGCCAAGTTATGATAAGTTCTACCTATCACAATCGGTTCAGGGTCAGGAACCAAATAATTTCCATCTAGAAATATGAATGTGCTATATGATTTAATTGTTCCACCACAATGCACAAAGATGAATCCCAAAATAAGGCTAAGGATATGTGTTGGTGATCCCAACAATAGGGAGAGAAAATGGGCAGCTGAAAAAGTAATGCATGTAATGAATTATTATGAGTACATCTAGGTCCTCGTACGAGAAAATGAGAACTTGAAGTTCAAGTGATAATTTATTTGCAAAATATTGCCAGGCATATTTGTTGACCTAAAGCTAAATGTCATATTCAGTTGCTAATGCTCCAAATAAAATAAAGTTCATAATGAGTAGAATCTATGGCATGCATGAAGTATAATAGACTAATCCGTTTCAAAGATAATTCCTTGGAGAACGAGAGGAGCAAATGTTCAAGATGGTCATAATAAGGAGGCAAGTGCTCTAGAAGAGCACCACGATATAACACTTCATAAGACCTCATGGGAGAGGCTCACGTACCTGAAAATAATAAGATAAAGTGATTTCAATAAGTTATGTCTTTATTGGGTAATAGTAGAATCGATATAAAATGATCGTTGACGATATTGTTAATATAATGTAGCGCTCAATATTATCAATATTGATGAGGATCTTGAGCTCAAATCTGTCATGAAATTTGGACGGATAAATGATTGGCCAAATAAAAAATACGCAATGAAAATTAATTTCAGCTGAAAAATATGAAGTTGGACAGATAGTCCCAACACCTGAAAGTATAAAGCCAATGGAGGTATAAATGTGTTCTTGTGCGAAAAAAAGGTCAAGTCGATAGACATAAAGACGACTTATGTCACAAAAAGATTTGTAAATATCCAAGCATTGATTATATAGAGATATGTTCTCCTTTGGTGGATGTCGTCATTTCAGGTTTTAATCTGGAAATACAAGAAAAACGTGATATGTATATAATGGAAATCTTTAAAGGATTTAAATTGTTCTGAAGCATATTAATATTTTCAAGAAATTTATTAAATAAAGCTTCAAAAATCCTTATATGGATTGAAACAATCAGGTCGCATGTAGTATAATCGCCTGAGTGAGTATGTGTTGAAAGAAGGGTACAAGAATGATTCAATTTATCCTTGTGTCTTTATAAAAAGATCTGGATCTAAATTTGTTATAATCATCGTGTATGTTGATGATTTAAATATCATTGGAACTACTAGGGAGCTTCCTAAAACAATAGACTATTTAAAAAAAGAATGTGAAATGAAAGATCTTGGAAAGACAATAAAAATTTCTTGGTCTACAAATTGAGTATATGAAAGATGGAATTTTTGTCTATCAATCATCATACACTAAAAAGATTTTGAAGCGATTTTATATGGATAAAGCACATCCATTGAGTACCCCGATGGTTGTGAGATTACTCGATATAAATAAATATCCATTCCGACCTCATGAAAATAATGAAGAGTTTTTTGGTCCTGAAGTACCATATCTTAGTGCAATTAATGCACTAATGTATCTTTCTAACATTACAAGGCCTGACATAACTTTTTTCAGTTAATGTCTTAACAAGATATAACTCTGCTCCTACAAGGAGACATTGGAATGGAATCAAACACATATTGTGGTATCTAAAAGGGACTACCAATATGAGATTATTGAATGGCAATGATTGTAGTCCCGATCTTGTTGGTTATGCCGATGCTGGGTATTAATCTGACCCACACAAGGCTCGATCTCAAACATGTTATGTGTTTATATATGGAGGCACTGCCATATCTTAGCGATCGACTAAGCAATCAATCGTGGCTACTTCATCTAATCATGTTGAGAGAACTGCTATCATGAAGCAAGTCGAGAATGTGTATGGTTGAGGTCTATAATACACCTTATTCGAGACAAATGTGGTTTGAAGTGTGACAAACTACCCACAATTTTGTATGAAGACAATGCAGCATGCATAGCCCAATTGAAGGGAGGATTCATAAAAGGGGATAGGACAAAACACATTTCACCAAAGCTATTTTTCACACATGATCTTCAAAAGAATGGTGATATCAATGTACAACAGATCCGTTCAAGCGATAATATGGGTGATTTATTCACCAAATCTCTACCGACGTCAACTCTCAAGAAACTAGTGTACAAGATTGGGATGCGAAGGCTTAAGGATGTGAATTGATGCTCTCATCAGGGGGAGTTAATACGTGTTGTACTCTTTTTCCCTTACAAGATTTTGTCCTACTAGGTTTTCCTTGCAAGGTTTTAACGAGGCAACCAAACGATGTATTTCTAAACATGTGTACTCTTTTTCCTTCACTAGGAGTTTTTTCCCATAGGTGTTTTCCCTAATAAGGTTTTAACGAGGCATATTATCTATGGACATCCAGGGGAGGTTATAAGAAAAATTAAATTATGGTGAATGTCTGCTCTTCCTGCATGATCTTCTCAAATACTTAATGACATATTCAATGACATATTTATATGCTTAATAACATATTCAATAACATATTTTTCTTCAATTTTCATGCTTATATAAAGACATTGTAATAGATAGGAAAATACACACAATTTAAGAAGAAATAAGAATCTCTCCTCTCTTTTTCTCTATATCTCTTAGCTTGTTTTTTCTTGTTCTATATTGTTACTTTGAGTTATATTTTATAACAGAAATAACTTTGTTTATGGTTTATTAGTTTGCTGAACTGCTTTAACTCATTATAAATTAATAACTTTTGTGTTGACTCTCAACTTACCACTCTACTTTATCTAGGTTTGGACCAAGCTCAAACAAGCAGAGATGGTACTAAAATGGGACAAGTGCACATATAACTATTTTTAGTGATGCTATTTAGAGATTAGCAAATACTTATTTTATTTTGAAATGTTAAATTAAATCTTAACTTCACGATAATTCATGATATTTTGTGCCGAAAAATTAAATTGAAAAGCTGAAATTCAGAACTTACTGGCTAATTCCTAAATAACATTCCTTTAGAAGGCTAATTCCTAAATAACATTCCTTTAGAAGACTACCTGGTGTCATTTCAACTTTTAAAATTATGAAGAACAGATTGATAGTAGAATAATTCATAAAACATCCTCTAAACAACAATAGCCTTTCGGACATTCTAAAATTTTAAAATATAGTCCCAGACCATTGTTACAAAATTTGTCAATACATTCTAACGTTTATTTAATTGAGAAATTTTGAGAATAAATCAGCACCACGTCTATCACTAGAAACAAGAAACGTTGCGACAACAAAGGAAAAACCAAGCATGTAACAAGCACAAGTTATACTAGTGTTGTCATCTCATGCTCTTTATTTTAGATTTTTTGACAAAAATAATCACAAGGGGGCAACAACATTTATGTAACTCTATGAGCTGCAGTTTGGTACCATCTGCAAATTCCATAGCAGCTCACAACATTTATTTGCTTGTCGTCCTCTTTCTTTATTGGAATCTATCTCCAAATCTTGTCTGTATCTTCCTGCGTTGCCTCTCACTAATGTTGATCTGAATGTGTGTACAATTGCCCTTACAAGTGAATCTTCAGTTTAGTAAATTAAAGGTGCAAAATAATCTTTGTTTCACATTAACAGTACAAATGTTTTGCCAAAAGTAGATCTTGAACTTTACTAGCCATTTTTTAGTCTGCACTTTCAATTTGGCTAACGATTCATGCTTTCCAAAATGGAAAAATAAATGAACGAGTTCAGTAGAAATGCTAAGAACTATTAAACCTTATGAACTTTGCGAGTTGCATATCTTATTATAATCAAACAGTATAGCAGTTATGCACAATTCATAGATATTGTCAAACATATTATGAGTGTTGAGATTTCACCGTAAATTATTCTACTTACCCCTTGTATCAACGGCATAAACTCTAAGCATGTCGCTTCCCGAACTCTCTAATTGCTCTCTCCTGATCCGCTCAGCAGATGTCACAACAGAAGGAGAACATCCCTGTAACATAATTAGTTTCAGTGTCATACTATCTGCGAATCCTTGAGGAATCTCTTTTAAGAGAGAGCAATTTTTAATAATTGTTAAAATTGTCAAAAGTCCCACATCGGTGGATGACAATTTTGAATGGAAATTTCACCCTATAAAAGGAGGCCTAATGTTTAGGATTTATGTACACCTCTCATTTGCCTTTTTTATCTTCTTAAGGCATTTGTATCTTCTCTCTTTAGTATTATTTCACTTGTAATTTTGGAGTAGAATAAAATATTGATTGTGTCCGAGGAAGTAGGCAAAATTGGCCGAACCTCGTAAATTCTGGTGTTCTTTTATTGTTGTCTTATTGTCTTGTTTATTATTTAGTGGTTGTCATAATTTTTGGTATAGTAGTTGTGACTCATTCACACTATATACATTTGGCTTCTGCAACAATTGGTATCAGAGCCAAGGTACTGTCTAAGTATGCTCTTTGGTTGCAGCATAGTCTGATCTTCCACATCAGAAAAGATCTATCTTGGTAACTGAGTCAAGGTTCTGTCTGAGTATGCTCTCTAATACAATATCATTAGCAATATAAGACATTTAAACATTTGAGAAATATTATTAACTTCAAGCGTAAAATACAAATGGAGAAGAAAAACAACAATCGCAATCGATATAGAGTCCTCGAGCTATATTTGTGTTTCGAGCAGCAAATTTGACATTATCTGTATTTCATTTTCCCAGCTTTGACAAATTCGAGTGAAATAAAAAAATTGAATTACCTCATTTTTCCCAGCTTGGACATTATTTGTGTTTTGAGCAGCAAATTCTTTCTCATCCGTCACTTTCACCTCCTCTGCACCATCCTTCTTTGACTCGTCCACATCGTAATCTTCTGTTATTTGAGTATTTCAGCCACATTTCTCCATTTACTCAATTTATGCTTTACAGTTGTTATGTGACTTGCCGGGGTAATTGGTTCTGGTCCGGTGAGGTTTCGGAATGAATTGAGACACTTAGTCTCAAAGATGAAAACTTAAGTTGAAAAGGTTGACCGGATATTTACTTATGTGTAAATGACCCCAGAATAGAGTTTTGATGATTCCAATAGCTCTGTATGGTGATTTTGGACTTAGGAGCGTGTCTGAAAAATTATTTGGAAGTCCGTAATTAAATTAGACTTGAAATGGCTAAAATAGAAATTTAAGTTGGAAGTTTGACCGGGGAGTTGACTTTTTGATATCGGGGGTCGGAATCTGATTCTGGAAATTGGAATAGGTCTGCTATGTCATTTATGACTTTTATGCAAAGTTAGAGGTCAATCAGACTTGATTTGCTAGGTTTTGATATCGAATGTAGAATATTCTGACGTTATTTCTTCAAGAATAAGTGGTATCACATTAAGCGTCAAAGATCCGTATTGAAATTTTAAATCCACAGCAAAAAGAATCGTCGAATTCGGAAATCACATAAGAGAGTTATGCCCATTTCCGTGCCGGAAAAGATTTTCTGTCGCCGCCAGCGCCCAGGGTAGCGTGGGGCGCTAGACCTGGCGCTGGGAATTGTTGGGGTTCTGGAAACTGCACCACAGGCAGTGCCCCATGCTACGTGTAGCGCTCAAAAATAGCATAGGCTCTATAAACGGGGGTTAATTGCCATTTTTTACATAAATATAGTTGGGGAGCTCGGTGTGGGCGATTTTCAGAGGCAAACTTCACAAATTGGACTAGGGTAAGTAATTGTAACTTGATTTGGTCCGTTATTCATGAATCTAACACTATTTCCAGCACCTATTTCATGATTTGGGGTATTAGAGAATAGAAATTTTCCAAAAATTGATATGAGGGTTTGAAGGCCGAATCAGAGTTGGAATTTAGTAATTTTTGTATGGTTGGACTCATAGTTGAATAAGCGTTCATATTTTGTAACTTTTTGTCGAGTTCCAACACAAGGCCCCTACTGTTGATATTTGAATTAATTTCGGATTTTATTGTAAAATTTAGCATTTTCATATGGAATTTATTCCTATACCTCGTGTTGATTGTATCGAATTATTTTGACTAAGATTCGAGGCGTTTAGAGGCCGAATCGCGAGGAAAAGGCTTATTGGAATAAAGAATTGTTCGGATTGAAGTAAGTAACACTTTTAAACTTGGTTTTGAGGGTGTGAATCCCTGAATTACGTGTTATGTTAATTGTTTGGAGGTGACACACATGCTAGGTGAGGGGCGTGTGGGCGTGCACCATAGATATTGTGACTTAATTAATTCCGTGGAGTTGCATAGTCAAATAATCACGTCGTTCTTCACATATCCTCCACGTGTTAGATGAAATTGAGCTAAGACTCATGTTAAAGATCATGTTTAGGTTACGTGTCGATATTTTTGGGACCCACAAAGGTCTTATTGCTATTGAATTAATTATTTAAAATAACAATTTTGTACTCAATCACATCTATCATTTTGTAACGACCCGGCCGGTCGTTTCGAGAGTTATAACCCCATTTTCCCCATTCCTACTTCTTTTTGTGTTATTCAGCTATATTATGTTATATCGGGTTAGTTGGTTCGAGTCCGGAAGGAACTCAGAGTGAAATGAGACATTTAGCCTCATAATTAAAAATTTTAAGTTAGAAAAGTGGACCGGATATGGACCTATGAGTAAACGACCTCAGATTTGAATTTTGATGATTCCAATAGCTCCGTATGGTATTTTGGGCTTAGGAGCATGTCCGGAATATTATTTGGAAGTCCGTAGAGGAATTAGGCTTGAAATGCCGAAAGTTTTATTTTTGAGAAGTTTGACCGGGGGTTGACTTTTTGATATCGGGGTCGGAATCCGATTCTGAAAATTGGAATACCTCTGTTATGTCATTTAGGACTTGTGTGCAAAATTTGAGGTCAATCAGACGTGATTTGATAGGTTCCGAAGTTGTTTGTAGAAATTAAAATTTTCAAAGTTCATTAGGCTTGAATTGGGGTGTAATTCATGGTTTTAGCGTTTTTTGAGGTGAATTGAGGATTCGACTAAGTTCGTATGATGTTTTAGGACTTGTTGATATATTTGGTTGAGGTCCCGAGGGCCTCGGGTGAGTTTCGGATGGTTAACGGATCAAAAATTAAACTAGAACAGCTGCTACAATTTCCTTGTGTTGGAAATTGCTTCTGCGCAGATGTAAGCCCAGATCGAGCTCAGGGTCGAGGGCCACGACCGAAGCCCAGATCGAGCTCAGGGCCGAGGGCCACGATCGAAGCCCAGATCGAGCTCAGGGTCGAGGGCCACGATTGAAGGCATGATCGAGCCTACAGTCGAGGGCCACGATCGAAGGCATGATCGAGCCGAGGGTCGAGGGTCACGGTCGAAGGCCGGATCGAAGACATAATTGAAGGCCAGGACCGAGAACCAGGATCGAGGACCTCGATCGAAGGCCAAGATCGAAGGTCAAGATCGAGGCAGAACCGAGGATGTCTGGGCAGAATTATAAAAATGGGGACTTCGTCCCATTTGCCATTTTTGTCAAATTGGAGCTTGAGGAGAGGCGATTTTTGATATATTTTCAAGAAAAAATTTGAGGTAAGTCCCTTGTGATTATTTCTACTCCATAATATTGAATTATCATCGAATAATCCGACTAGATTACATGATTTTGAGGTGTAAATCGGAGATTGGAACTTAGAAATTTGGAAATAAGATTTGTAGATTCGAGGGTCGAGTTGAGGTCGGATTTTGGTAAAATTGGTATGGGTAGACTCGTGGTTGAATGGGCTTTCGGATTTTATAACTTTTGTCGAGTTCCAAGATATGGGTCCCACAGGCGATTTTTGAGCCAATTTCGAGTTTTGGTATAATTTTGAATCTTTTCTTGTGGAATTCATTCCATTAGCGTATATTGATGGTATTATACTGATTGTGAATAGATTTGGAGAATTCGGAGGCCGAGTCCAGAGGCAAGAGCATTGCGGGGTAGAGATTTGACCGGTTTGAGGTAAGTAACGATTGTAAATCTAGTCCTGAGGGTATGAAACCCTAGATTTTCGTATCATTTTACTATTTTGAAGTGACGCACATGCTAGGTGACGGGCGTGTGGGCGTTCACTATTGGGGATTTGCGACTTGGTCTGTCCCGTAGCAGCTGTAAAGTTGCATACTTTGTTAAAACCATTGATACTTATATGTTTTAGAAAGATTTTCTGTAAATTGGGCTGAATGCCATGTTTGGGCCTTGCGCCAATGCTGTTTGGACCCTTAGGGGCTGTTTCTTATCATCCTCTCACTGTTTTCGATTGAAAATCTATACTCAGTCATGTTTATACTTGTTTACCGCATAACTCAGTTTTATGACTCTATTTTGATGCATATAAATATTTTGGGCCGAATGCCCTGTTTTACTGAAACGCCCGAGTGGCTTGATTTTTGAGGATGAGTGTGGATCGGGGCTGCCCGCCTGCAACATACTTTATGACTGAGTGAGGTCGAGGGCCTGATTTGTGAGGATGAGTGTGGATCGGGGCTGCCCGCCTGTAACATACTTTATTATTATGGCACGTGAGTTGTCCGTGCAGATTATAGCGCTTGGGCTGAAGGAGCCCCTCCGGAGTCTGTACACACCCCCAGTGAGCACCGGTACCTACTAAGTACGAGTGTTGAGTTCCGAGTGCTGAGTGACTGGGAGGCATGAGTGATTGTGAGGTATGCCCGAGTGGCCAGAGTGATTGTGAGGTATGCCCAAGTGGCACGAGTGACTGTGAGGTTTGCCCGAGGGGCTGTATATGAGTGATGTTTTGCCCGAGGGGCTGTTTATGATTTCATCATTTTTTATCACCTTTGCATTGAGCCTTTATTTGAAAAACTGTTGGAAAAATGTCTTTAAATGATTTTTACTGAAACTGGGTTTAAACTAGATAATTTGATTCAAATCTTGATTTTTAAAAAAAGCATGTGGTAATTTACTGAGATTTCCTGATATGAACGTTATATGCTTTATTGCTCGTCACTACTGCTCAGACTTTATTTATTGTTGTTATTTACTGAGTTTGCGTACTCACGTTACTCCCTGCACCTTGTGTGCAGATCCAGGTGTAGCTGAACACGGTAGCAGTTATTAAGTGTTCTGGTTGTAGATTTTCTTGGAGATAGCAAGGTAGTTGTTTGGCGATCGCAGCCCCTACTCTACTCTCTCTTATCTTCCTATAGTTGTATTTAGCTATTTTCTGGGCTGAGATAGCCTTGATATTGTTAGACAGATTGTAGTATATGCTCATGACTAGTGACACCCCGATGTCGGGCTTTTCTTTTCCGCACTTCTGTTTTTCTTTGATTTGAACTCTTTAAATGAAGGTTAATGTTAAATAACCTTGAAAGTTTCTTTAAAATAAAAATATCTGTTTGTTTTGGAAATGAGTCAGCTTGCCTAGTTCCACGATAGGCGCCATCACGACAGGGGTTAGTTTTTGGGTCGTGACAGATTAGTATCAAATCCTAGGTTACATAGGTCTCACGAGTCATGAGCATATTTAGTAGAGTCTTGCGGATCGGTACGGAGGTGTCTGTACTTATCTTCGAGAGGCTGCAGAACTCTTAGGAAAATTTCACTTTCTTGTATTCTATCGTGTGAAAATGATTCAGCTTGAGACATAACTTTTTGAATTCCTTCCACGCATCTCGTATGCGCACATGAGCGCTCGGTATCAGTTGCGCATCGCCGGCTTGTGATTCTATGAACAAGATTGAGATGTGTATTCTGTGTTATGGTGGTGTGCCAGTCTGGAGGACATGAGGCCATGGTTAGACCGCAGCTTAGGCCAGTTGTAACCTAAACATTTGGACTCATATATCCGATAATGTCCCTACGAGTTGAATTGTGGCTCGATGAGCAGTGGAATGGTTTTGTGGTGAGTATGACGTAACTGCTGGAAGTGTTAAGACTATGTGAATGTGACGAGAAGTATTTTCTTTGAATGTAAAGGAAGGCCATTGGGTGCTTGGATTTTCGTTTTGATGCGACATACCGTCTCGAGTGTGAATGTTTTGAAGGATCTTTCACGTTGTTAAATTTTAGGGCAAATTAAATTCTCATGTCTGTCAATGAGTTTGAACTCAAGAAGAGTAAGTGGTTGTATAGTAATGGTGGTTGCGAATGGGTATTTTGATGTTGATGGCTCGGGAAAGATAATCTTTGAAGGGACTTAGAGTCGGTAACATTTTATTGGTTCAGGTGCGACAGAAATACATTTTGATTTGATGCAGTAGTTGGGTAGCAAAGTATGAGGGAAGACATGGCAGAAAGTGTTCGCGGTGGTTGAAGTACTAGCAGGTCAAGTAGGAGAAGTAGAGGTTGAGAAGTTTCTTAAAGGAGATGGTTTAACCGAAGTAAGAGTGGCAGATTAGCATATGAATTCACTAGTAGGGTAGTCGTGCGCCTTGAGAAAGTGTAGAATGGTTTGGAATCGTGTTAATATGTGAATCAGCCTGCATACTCTGCATACTCTAAATTGAATATGGCAGAAATGAGTGTGTTTGAAATGAATAGAGGTGTGAAGATCTGATTATTGTGTCAGGTGCAATATGACTTGAGTTCGGAAGGTATTATTGATATACAGTTGATGTCAATAGGGAACGTATAGACTTATATAAATGGTGGACGAGCATGAACTCATGGGAATTTACGAATTTCGTGGTTGTTGCACTCAGTGCAGTGTCATTGGGAGATGTCGGTAAGGAATTCCACATGTGGGTTATCTCCTGTGTGCAGCTAGCGGTGACGTGATGTTGATGAAGCTTTTGTGAGAAATATTACTAGCTACCCGGTAGGAGGTCGCATGTGTAATTTTGGCTGGAGATTCAGAATGTTCATGAAAGGCTTAATAAAAGACTTTGAGAAGTCTGGCAGGTTAACGGTGTGAGACCTTGGTAATTGAGAAGGAGAAATCCTTACGGGTTTTAATTTTATATAACTGCAGCTTAAGGCTAAGTGGGGGATTCTGCTATCGACGAGTTGATTGCACGGTTATGGGTCATATTAGTTTCGGTTCGGGGTATACTGGTAAAGCAGTTATGACTTGCAGAGGTCGAGGTCGAGGTCGAGGATGACTCGGGTAAAGGAATTTCTGGACACAAGTTGTATTACACTCTATGGTTATAGGAGGACCATAAAATAATTGAGTGGTTATTCACAGAGAATGTAGTGTACATGGAGCGGGAATTTGCTCGGTTGCGTAGGAGTGTGGGTTACTCTTTATTCCCTTGGGTGTTAGTGTGCTAATGGGGCACAGGTCGTTTCAGTCCGTTTGGTCGATTAATTCTAGAATGGTTACAATGGATTCAAGATTTATAAATATGGCTAGAAAACTAGGAGTTGCATTGAACGGTGTTGAGACTCGTGGCATCTTATATTATTGTGAATTATGCATTTCAGTATCAAGAAGGTGAAGGAAACAGTTTTAGATTCACCTAAAGTCTCTTCGGAGTAAGCATTTTTGGTTGTGGAAACTTTGGAATACATAAAAAGGGAATTTGATGGCTTATAAGCCTTAGGGCGGTGTGATTCTATGCTAGAGTTCGCGGGGCAAGTTTTAGTTAAGGATAGTAATGTTCTAATAAGGAAATAAAATAGCAATTTGAAGGCAATTTGGAAAGGACTTGGGAAAATAGGACAGTTTGGAAGTAGGTTGGGGTAGCACAGTAATGGGTATGATATGTTATTTGTGTACTTATGACGTGGCTAGTATCTACAGGTGCTTCGTGGCAATGCTCCCGGATTTGGCAACCTGTGTGGCTTGGTGAAGTTAGAGAAATTCGGTTCAGATAGCTTGATTATGTGCAAATGGATTTCAAAGTGTTCATGATGGGTTCTACCATGGTTTAAACCGGATAATTTCTACCGATGTGCGTGTTGTGTGTTATGATTTTCTCCTAGAAAGAAGCAAGAAAGAGGTTTCTGACTAATAAGGTATGTAATTGCTAGTGACTCAGAGTTGATAATGGAATTCTTATGCTTGTCATATGATAACATAATAGATGTGGTGTGTTGTGCGGGAATAGGATTTACATGTACCAGGTCACAGTTCAGTTTTGAAGGGAAGGACATAAATTCTTAAGCGACATGAACAGTTACCGATGACTAGGTAAATGATATTACTATCTGGTATAGCTTGATGAGAGTGTACATTTCAGAAGGGGCAGTGTGTTTTGATTTATGGGTACTTCGCTGGTATTGCGGCACTCTCCTGGTTGATCGACTGTTGATATTCAAATTTTTGCCAGGTGGCACGGAAGAAATTTCAAAGTATTTCTCGTGGGAGGATTGAGTATGAGAGAGGCGTTAGGCATTAGGGCGGTGGAGGTGGAATCAAATAGGGTGATTTATGTGTTCTATGGAATTGAAGATTGGGAGTTCTCATGAGCAAATTGTTTCATAGGTGTGGACTGTGAAGTTGTGACCGGAGCTAGCCAGGTGATAGAAGGTGTTATGATTCCGTCATTGTGGACTTTCGGAGGTTGTTTATCTATTGGTGGCTGACCATAGTTGATTCGGGGCCCATTGGTAGGCCCAATTAGGATGTGTATTCTACACCGAGCCGGATTGATTGGCTCCATACTGCTATTGTTGAAGGATGTGCCATTCGATTGATGTGAATCTTATTCGTGCTCTGAAATAATCGGTGAGTTACTCTTCTATGTTACGAGGAGTTGGGATTCGTGGTTATATGCACATATGGTGCGGTTCTATTGTGGCCTTATAGCGGAATTTGAGCGAGAATAGTATTGGATGTTGCTTAGTTGATGACGTATTAGTCGTGTTCTTTCGGGTTTTATGTGGCATGGTGTCGTTTGCTTCTCTGTGGTTATGGTAATGCACGTTGGGTACTTGATGTCGAATTGCGCATGGTTATTGATTTTTAGCAGGGTGACTTGAGGTGTTTCATATGGACCAGTATTTGGATAGGATCGCGTATTGCAGCAGAGTTATGTGGAAATATGATCCCTTGTGTAAGATTCATATGTTATGGTTCTGCGGTGTGTGATGGGTTCTTAACATTGCATCGGGGTGGTACTCGTCGAGCTTGTGGAACGCTTCTCCTGTTTGGGTCATTATTACGATTGGGTACATTTGGAATGTTGCTATATGGTGCATGGATTGCACGGGTTGTGGCTTTAAATTGTATTGATGTGTCATGTCACTAGAGTGGTCGTGTTGGAGGAGACGAGGTCATTGGGTCAAGAATGGATGCTATCAGATTTGATTGTGGTATAATTAGGAGGATAATATTGGAAGCCGGCTTTGAAATTGGCTATAGTTCTTATAGAAGGAACGAGAGCTCCATGGCCTGATGGTCTAATGAATGGTTATGAATTCGGTATGTTTCTTTCATCATCGGCATTGTACGAAGGTTTTAGAACGAGGGTTTGGTTGATATGAGGTATATTACTGGCACTGGATTGATTTGAGTCGATACTGTGATTTGAAATCATTGCTTTGAGCATTCGAGCTATGCGGTATTTGAATTTGAGTATTTGAGTTATGGTTACAGCTTTTGGTACAGATTGTTCAGACTTATACGGTATGTAGATGCAAACTTCTCATCTTATAGGAAATTTCGGATATTGAAAATTTGATTCGAAGGCTTGTGGGCTAGGTTGAATTGAGAAATTTCAGTCATGCTGTGCTATCGGAACTGTATGGGATATGGTGATGTGGGATCACCCCTGGGTATGTGCATGTGAAAGCTACACAGTGATTTGATGGCTTTTGGAACAACTCTGGGCACGTTCAAGGACGAACGTATGTTTAAGAGGGGGAGGATGTAATGACCCGGCCGGTCGTTTCGAGAGTTATAACCCCGTTTTCCCCATTCCTACTTCTTTTTGTGTTATTCAGATATATTATGTTATATCGGGTTAGTTGGTTCGAGTCCGGAAGGAACTCAGAGTGAAATGAGACACTTAGTCTCATAATTAAAAAATTTAAGTTAGAAAAGTGGACCGGATATGGACCTATGTGTAAACGACCTCGGATTTGAATTTTGATGATTCCAATAGCTCTGTATGGTAATTTTGGGCTTAGGTGCGTGTCCGAAATATTTTTTAGAAATCCGTAGAGGAATTAGGCTTGAAATGCCGAAAGTTTTATTTTTAAGAAGTTTAACCGGGGGGTTGACTTTTTGATATCGGGGTCGGAATCCGATTCTGAAAATTGAAATACCTCTGTTATGTCATTTAGGACTTGTGTGCAAAATTTGAGGTCAATCGGACGTGATTTGATAGGTTCCGGAGTTGTTTGTAGAAATTAAAAATTTCAAAGTTCATTAGGCTTGAATTTGGGTATAATTCATGGTTTTAGCGTTGTTTGAGGTCAATTGAGGATTCGACTAAGTTCGTATGATGTTTTAGGACTTGTTGGTATATTTTGTTGAGGTCCCGAGTTCCTAGGGTGAGTTTCGGATGGTTAACGAATCAAAAATTGAACTAGAACAGCTGCTGCAATTTTCTTGTGTTAGAAATTGCTTCTGCCCAGATCGAGCTCAGGGTCGAGGGCCACGACCGAAGCCCAGATCGAGCTCAGGGCCGAGGGCCACGACCGAAGCCCAGATCGAGCTCAGGGTCGAGGTCCACGATCGAAGGCATGGTCGAGCCCAAAGTCGAGGGCCACGATCGAAGGCATGATCGAGCCCAGAGTCGAGGGCCACGATCAAAGGCATGATCGAGCCCAGGGTCGAGGGTCACGGTCGAAGGCCGGATCGAAGACATAATTGAGGGCCAGAACCGAGAACCAGGATCGAGGATCTCGATCGAAGGCCAAGATCGAGGCAGAACCGAGGATGTCTGGGCAGAATTATAAAAACGGGGACTTCGTGCCATTTGACATTTTTGTCAAATTGGAGCTTGAGGAGAGGCGATTTTTGATATATTTTCAAGGAAAAACTTGAGGTAAGTCCCTTGTGATCATTTCTACTCCATAATATTAAATTATCATCGAATAATCCGACTAGATTACATGATTTTGAGGTGTAAATTGGAGATTGGAACTTAGAAATTTGGAAATAAGATTTGTAGATTCGAGGGTCGAGTTGAGGTCAGATTTTGGTAAAATTGGTATAGGTTGGTTGAATGGGCTTTCGTATTTTATAACTTTTGTCGAGTTCCGAGACGTGGGCCCCACAGGCGATTTTTGAGCCAATTTCGGGTTTTGGTCTAATTTTGAAGCTTTTCGTGTGGAATTCATTCCATTAGCGTATATTGATGGTATTATACTGATTGTGAATAGATTTGGAGTATTTGGAGGCCGAGTCCAGAGGTAAGAGCATTGCGGGGTTGAGATTTGACCGGTTTGAGGTAAGTAACGATTATAAATCTAGTCTTGAGGGTATGAAACCCCGGATTTTCGTATCATTTTACTATTTTAAAGTGACGCACATGCTAGGTGACGAGTGTGTGAGTGTGCACTGTTGGGGATTTGCGACTTGGTCCGTCCCGTAGCAGCTGTAAAGTTGCATACTTTGTTAAAACCATTGATACTTATATGTTTTAGAAAGATTTTCTGTAAATTGGGCTGAAAATCTATACTCAGTCATGTTTATACTTGTTTACCGCATAACTCAGTTTTATGACTCTATTTTGATGCATATAAATGTTTTGGGCCGAATGCCCTATTTTACTGAAATGCCCGAGTGGCTTGATTTGTGAGGATGAGTGTGGATCGGGGCTGCCCGCCTGCAGCATACTTTATGACTGAGTGAGGCCGAGGGCCTGATTTGTGAGGATGAGTGTGGATCGGGGCTGCCCGCCTGTAACATACTTTATTATTATGGCACGTGAGTTGTCCGTGCAGATTATAGCGCTTGGGCTTGAAGGAGCCCCTCCGGAGTCTGTACACACCCCAGTGAGCGCAGGTACCTACTGAGTGCGAGTGCCGAGTGCTGAGTGACTGGGAGGCATGAGTGATTGTGAGGTATGCTCGAGTGGCAAGAGTGATTGTGAGGTATGTCCGAGTGGCAAGAGTGATTGTGAGGTATGCCCGAGTGACTGTGAGGTTTGCCCGAGGGCTGTATATGAGTGATGTTTTGTCCGAGGGACTGTTTATGATTTCATCATTTTTGCTCACCTTTGCATTGATCCTTTGTTTGAAAAACTATTGGAAAAATATCTTTAAATGATTTTTACTGGAAGTGGGTTTAAACTAGATAATTTGATTCAAATCCTGTTTTTTAAAACAAGCATGTGGTAATTTACTGAGATTTCCTGATATGAACGTTATATGCTTTATTGCTCGTCACTACTGCTCAGTCTTTATTTATTGTTGTTACTTACTGAGTTGGCATACTCACGTTACTCCCTGTACCTTGTGTGCAGATCCAGGTGTAGCTGGACACGGTAGCGGTTATTGAGTGTTCTGGTTGCAGATTTTCTTGGAGATAACAAGGTAGCTATTTGGCGATCGCAGCCCCTGCTCTTCTCTCCCTTATCTTTCTCTAGTTGTATTTAGCTATTTTTCGGGTTGAGTTAGCCTTGATATTGTTAGACAGATTGTAGTATATGCTCATGACTAGTGACACCTCGATGTTGGGCTTTTCTTTTCCGCACTTCTGTTTTTCTTTGATTTATACTCTTTAAATGAAGGTTTATGTAAAATAACCTTGAAAATTTCTTTAAAATAAAAATATCGGTTTGTTTTGGAAATGAGTCGGCTTGCCTAGTTCCACGATAGGCGCCATCACGACAGAGGTTAGTTTTTGGGTCGTGACACATTTGCATATCATATCTCAGTCTATGTTGTCATTCTTTGATACATCATGTCATCATGTTCGGTTGATTTTCATGTCATTGAGAGCCTGAGAGACTGGAGATTTTGAGTGATATTTATGGGATCGGGTTGCATGCCGCAACATGTTTATTTATGCCTGGATCTGGATATTATAGTGTTTGGGCTGAAGGAGCCCTTACGGAGTCTGTACCCCCCACCGTGAGTGCAGTTGATTTATATTGAGGGATCGATCTTGCCCCAAGCATTTATATTGAGGGATGGATCTTCCTTGGACATGGATCTTGTCCGAATCATTGATACTTCCCCTGGGCTGGATTGGCCTTATACAGTATTGAGTGACTGACTGTCAGTTCATATATATATATATATATATATATATATATATATATATATATATATATATATATATGGGATGGATCTTCCCTGGGTTGGATTAGCCATATACATTGCTGAGTGATTGTGTATTCTTAAAGTGTGAGTACACGAGGTTTCCATTGTGATTTTGGCATGCAGATATAGAGATGTCATATTCCTCACATCATGCATATTTTATCTATTTTTCTTGTACTGAGTTTAACTGTTGAACTGGAAAGCATGCCTACATTTTTGTACTGTTATTTTTTTACTAGAGTGTACCTGTTGAGCTAGTCACTACTTTCAGCCCAGAAGTTAGTCTTGTTACTTATTGAGTTGGTTGTACTCATACTACACTCTGTACCTCGTGTACAGATCCAGGTACTTCCGAATACGACGGTCGCCAGATTTGAGGATTTATCTGTTGGAGACTATCAAGGTAGTTGCTTGGCGTCCATAGACCTTGACTCTCTTTCCTTTCAGTTATTGTACTGTTCTATATTTTTAGACAATGTTCTTATCACTCAGACTTTGTTATTATTTAGATGCTCATGTACTCAGTGATACCGGGTTTTGGGAGTGTTTTGTATCTGAAATTATGAGATTTTGTATGGAATTCAAATATTATTTTTTTAAACTTAAGAGATTATTGTGATTTATTGAGGTTATCGGCTTGCCTAGTATTGAGATAGGCGTCATCACAATAGGTTAGGATTTTGGGTCGTGACACGTCCCCATTGCCATCTTCCGTTGTTTGTTCCTCGTTGGTTTCCTCCTCTGCACTATCTTTCTCTAACTTATCCTTATCGTCATTTTCCATTGCTTGTTCATCGTCAGTCTCCTCCAGCTTTTCCTCATCACCTTCCTGTGATTCAATCTCATCTCCATTGGACACCGACCCAGAAGCAGTATCATCCAGCATAGCTTATATCGTCATCGATCTCTTGTGATTTGATTGACAAAAGAAAAGGGGATTTTAAAAAGCAATAGAATGACAAGAAATAATGGGGATCTTAGAACATAGCAGAACAAAAAGGACTAGAAAACACAAGAAAAATGGAGAATTTAGAAGCCAACACTCTTTCCCGTTGAAATCGACAGTAGGGTTTTCAAGCGAAGCCTTTTGTCTTTCGAGAGAAGTTTTCCTATTGTAAAGGAAAATTGTTTGATTTTGGTTTACAAATAGGTCCTTTCATATTTTGAGTTTGCAAAGTTAGGCTTCTATATTGCCACATAGGAAAATATATAAGAAAATTAATTAAAAAAGAAAATATTAAAATAGGTAGGGACATTTACTTAAATTCATACTAACTCTAGCTTGAACAATGTTTTCTACATATAACAATTTCAATTCAGAATATCCTCTTGAAACTCTTAAGACCTGAAACTATCAATTGCTCTCAACTTGCCTCTGGTACTCTCAATATGGTGTGTCAAAATACCACTTGAACTATATATATGCAAAAGCGTTAATAGCACAAGTAGTTCAAACCAAACCAGGAATCAAATTAATTAGAGTCCAACTAGAATAGGAACCATTTAGGCGTCCTAAAAACTTACAAACCACTAGCAACTTCTTTATGAATGGGAAATTCCCTCGTGTAATTAATACATGTAGATTCTTTCCCATTACTCTTTTGCACTCACATGTCCGGCCATCACCATCACGCCCCAAAATGCTAACGCAGCCGGCACCCTGTGCCTTCAACTTACACCAAGAGAATCATTTAAACCTATCTATCCATTCTTGACTATTTTAATGTTTGAAATATAATATAAACATCTAAAAACCATCTTAAATCTTTTGGTTTATAAGTATTTCTTTTAACTCAACACATAAGTGCAGAATGAACATGAGAAATAAAAATATAAATCCCGTCTATATGACTAGACCTCCCCACAATGTCACAGGAATCTCTATGGACATACATGAACATAAATAAACCTCTAGAAACGGGGTTCCCCAAAGTATAGCAGAGAATGGTGGAGACGCCTAACTCGTGTTGTCTAACTCCAATACCATAATATCTGAAACAACAAGTAAGTTGCCCACCAACTAAGGAGGCTGAGCATAATTTCTATTAAAGCCTACTCTGTCAGTATCATTGACCACTCCCAAAAAAGTTTTAAATGATATCTTTGAAACTCCAAGATACAGGATAAACAATATAACAGCTTAAACATATCATGAATTGCACTTAAAGATAAAATTGAGCTATTTAAATGCAAAACTTTACTAGGTCATGCAACATTAAACTTAGAAAACATATCATCTTCTTTACCTGGGGAGTTCCTCTAGACATTAACCTTTGAAATGTGAATCCCACCGTCAACCTTGAAAACAATTTTGATCTTATTGAAATCGAGGTAAATATGGAAGCATAAAATATAGCTCAAATCTCATCTTTAATCTCATGAAAACTTCTCTCAAGTCATCAAAAACTCTTCATCAAACCTGAAAACAATTTAAAGGAATTTAAATCAAGCAAGACATGAAAACATAAAACTTTAACATCATAATCCTTATTAAACTTGTAAAAATATTCTTTTGAACTCGTCTTAGCTAGTGCTATCATCACTTTTGAGGCATAATGTATCCAACATATTACACATATATTTATATGACATAGTAAATAGCGTAATTTATCCAAAGTATGAAAAGTATAGTCGGCTTACTCCAACGATTTTATACTACATTTGAAACATCTTTTATAAACTCACGTGTACGCATTTTAGCCAAAAACTTCTTAAAGGGAGCTACATCTTAGCTTACCTCGCTTAGCTCCTCCAACAAGCGGCGTGTCTAGAGTATATTGTATGGGTTTTCGGGAACCCAGTAATTTTTGCGTAGACCCTGTATTTTTATTAAAATAATTACTAAATATTTATAAATATCTAACTGTGAACTCAGTCATTATGTTATATTAATTTAAGATTGCGACATAAACCCATAAACTTCAAATCCTGAATCCGCCTCTGAATTGACAATGCCCAACAAGTCCAAATCAACCACATCTACATAGTTATAACCGATTTCAATTAATTCGCATTCGAGGAAATTCAACTCAACTCGCTTCGAATTCTTAAAATGACTCCAAGTCTCCGTTCGATCCAAATAAGTACATTTCTCACAAATCATGCTTAATAATTCAATACCCGATGCTTATCAAGCTAACGAGACTATTTGGTATTCAACCCATATTTCATCCAAGAATTACTATTCATCGTTTATAAGGTAAATACTTTATTAACGTTGGGAACAACTTTTGTATGCAAGTAGTGCACTGAACACCTATAGCACATCTAACTTGAGCATTCAAATGTTAATTGCATAGTCACATGCTTAAAACAGTACTATTACTTTAAAGGAAAAAGGGTCAAATTTACCTTTTTACTATGTGAAAAAGTTTAATTTTATCTTCTGTTATACTTTACTGTTCGCATATACCCTCCTCCGTTATACTTTTCGCATATACCCCTCCTCTGTCAGAGTTGTCCAGTATGGAAGTCCAGTCCCACGTGGCACTGGCATTCTGGTGAGGTGAACACCACATAGCATGCCACCTCACTGCACCCAACTCATTTTACCTCCTTGATGGATATAAATCATTCATATAATTTCATATGTAAAAAATAAGTTTTTAATATAAAATATGAATAATGATATCCTATCCTCGCATATTTTCTAACAAATCTTGTAGGAATAAGAAATTATGAAAAAGAAAAGTGGCTAAAAGACAAAAGAATGAAGCAAAGCCACAGTTGCACACATCATCTTCTCATTTGCAAATGTGGAATATACATATGGGCTTATGGAAAGAGACAATTAGAGATGTGTTTACCTTAATAACGGATAATAATTAAATTTATAAGTGATTTTAAGGATACCCGGGTTAAATCAATACAAATGATAAACTGTGTAAGATTAAACAGATAAGGGACGTAATAAATTGTCAAACCAATCAAGAGGAGTGATTCCGGACTTAGTAACAACTTAATAAAATGCCTGCCTTCGATCCCGAGCACACTTTATTGATAAATTGATGAACAAAAGTAAGAATTTTGAATAAAAGAGAAAATAAGAATATATTGCCTTGATATACGTGTTACAATGTACCTAATGAATAATCAGACCCTGCTTTATATAGTAAGGGAGTCTTACCCTAAGTACAATTCCACAAAAGGTAAAAATCTTCCGTTTAATTAATCACCAGTTTTTTGTCGATACGTGTCGTGATTCACGCCGTGACATCCGTCTAGTCACGGATATCACGACCTTTTGTTGGTCATGCTCGATTATCTGGTAACGCCCTCCGAAATTTTTGGGATTCGAACCGATCTTGGGGGGTCGTAGCCTCGATACTCCCGAGGGCAGATGTTTTGCCTGGATCCCGACTCGAGGGGATTCTTGCCTCGATTTCGGTCCCTTACAGTCACGTCTCTTCCTCTATTTACTTCATAAAAAATTGAAGCGTCCCATGGGCTCGGTTTCACCCGTACACAGATAGTCCCCTCGTTTCTCGGAGAGTAAGTTTACGGAAACGATGAGAAAGGATATGTGCACTTTGATTCCTTCTTCAATACTCCGTGACAGAAACAACAAAGAATCTGAAAGTCCCGTCAGTCGCGTCATTATGACTTTAAACGTATGTTAGCCATCGGCGGGTCGTCCCTGGATGTGAAACGACGCGAAGCCTCTATAAATACGCCCCTCCTTCATTCACTCTTTACCCTTTGATCAAGCTTCTACCTTTGATTCTTCAGGATATCACTGCCTTTCTTCATACTCTAATATTTTTGCCTCCGTTCTTCGAGATTCCTCAGTAAATTGCAAGCTTCTACTTATTTTCTATCCAAACCAGCGCACTAGACTTTCTCAGTAAAGCTTTTACCTTTCATCTCCCAACCTTTCTTCATATGTTTCAAACATTTTCTAGATATCAGTGGCTAAAAGTTCCAAAACTGTTCCCTAAAAAGTTAATTTCTCTTCTTCACAACCGACCACCGAAGTCGAGAAAACCACTCCCGATGTGGTCGTTCCACTCCGGGTGCGGCTACCGATGAACCGGCTCCCGAGCCTCCCTTGAAAATGTCTGTCCCTGGAGGGTGCTCAATTGCGGATGATTTTAAGGTCGAAAAGCCCTCTTCGATGTAGGGCCAGTGTGAGGCGGTATCTATGTACATATGCTCCATCACCGAAGAGGTCATTCCTGCGGTTCGAAAGGATTGTGGCTGGACGGATAAGGACATAGTAATCCTTGGGACCGAGGACGCCATTACTACTCATGTGGAAGGGTATCTAAGTGTTTACACTTATCCCTTCACACTGGGCCCGTTGGATCCGGTTATTCTGGACTTCTATAAGAGGTATGAAGTAATCCTCTTTCGATACTTCGTGAACAAAATTGACTCCTGTCAGTTCACCATCGATCATCTACTATGTTTGTACAGTCCCCGAATCTTTCGAGGGGGACTGATAAAGCTCGTACGCCGGGCTAGCAAATCCCCATTCTCAAGAATCGATGAGGACCGGGATCGGGGCTGGCAGGGACGCTTTGTCCGAGTGAGGACCGCAAACTTGATCCCTTCCGAGTTTAGGCCATTCCCCGAGAAGTGGAATATATCACGTAAGCATAACCTTTCTTTAAATGTCAATTTTATATTCATCTCCTTTTTCCTCACCAGTATTTGCGGTGGTGCAGCTATTGCTCAAGTCCAAAACGCCATTCCTCGGCTCAAGGAGTGGATCGAGGGCATTTGTTCGCAGATGCCTTATTTTGAGTGCACATGGCACGAACTTTCGAAGGGCCGTTGGGAGGCCCGTTCTCACAGTAAGATCTCTTTCCCGAATAAGTAACATTAGGCCCTTTTTTCAGCACCATATTCTCATTCTCTCTCTTTTCTTTTCGCACGCTTGCCTAAGATCATTGAGCTTAGGCCTTTAGTAGGGGACGAGGACCTGTCCGTTGATCCCTCCGCTTCTTGGCAGCTCGGGGCCGTAGTAGGAGAGAAGAAGAAAAGGAAGGTTCCGAGTTCCCCGAGCTCATAGAAGATAAAGTCAAGAAGAAGGTTGGCCCGTAAGCCAAAGGAGAGTTCTATCTCCCGAGCACCCGACTCAGACTCACTTTTTCAGCTCAAGGACGAGCTAGAGGAAAGTGATATTTTTGTGGCCTGTGGGATGACCTCCCCCGAAGAGCTGGCGGTAGCCGATGGGGAAACAACGTGGGCTGATCCCCCTCAGGTTCAGGAAACCGATGTAGAGATGATGGTTGAGACCTCTCGAGACGCCGGCTCTTGTCCGCCCGGTGTCATGGATATTCTAGCATCGCTTTCATTCATCGAATCCATGTTTGATGAAGCCCGAGCGGCGAAGGAGAGATCCAACGAAGGGGCCCATGGAGCGGACGATCCCCTTCGTTCTTTTTTTGAAGGTGAGGATTCGATCGCTCTAGAAGACCTCTTCGGATTGGGTGACTTGGAGGTGCCGAGAAAAGACCCATTTTCAGAGGTCAGCGGGCTGAACGCGAGCCCAAAATTAATAAACCAGTTCCCCGCCCTGAGCATGGATCCCGTCCGTAAGAGGTCAATAATCATCACCGTCTTGGACAATGCCCGGGTTTTTTCTGCCCCCGTTGGAGTGGCGAGCTACCTCTAGTGCCCGATAACCGAAGAAGACCAGGTACACATGAACGAGGTGGATGTGCCGTGTTTCAACGAAGCGCAACAGGCACTGAACCGGTTAAGGTATCATTACGTTCTTCCACCTTATTTCTCACGTCTTCTCTCTTTTATCTTTCTGCAGGCCTCAGTACTCCATCACAAAATTTTTCTCCAGTACCGGGCTGAGGTTAATCAGCTCGAGGTTGAGGCTAGGGAGCTCGCCAAGAAAAAGGACACTTATAAGCTTCTCAGCAAGCAACACGAAGAAGCTGTCAAGAGTCTCCGGGCCGAGTTGGATGCGGCTCGGAAAAAGTATGTCGACTTGATGGAACAGGTAAAATTTTCAAAGTTAGCGATGATGACTTAGCCATGGCGACTAACGATCAAACCTCGCAGGTCGAGCAAAAGATTGACTGAATCGACCAGCTCCGAGCTAAAATGAATGAGGTCTCGGCTATGGTCGTTGTCGGGAGAAGCTTGCATCAGTAGAGGTACAACTCCGAATGGCGAAAGAGAAAGCTGATGCACGAGCTCGACAAAACGAGGACCTCCAAGCTCAACTAGGCTCGGTTATTGCTGAATGGGATGCCCTTGACAAGGAGCTTGAAATAACAAGGTCTGATTCGGAGACAACTAGGGTCGACGCTGAAGAGATGGTGGACCAGTATAGGGCTGATGTTGAGGTAGTCGAGGCCCGTCTGAAAGTCACTGTTGAGTACGTGAAATGGTTATCTCAAAGGGAGACCCTCGTGGAAATCCATGCCCGAGGTTTTGACCTGTAAGATGAGATCAAAGAGGCAAAAGGGCTTGAGGTCGAGGCCAAGAAGCTGGCTGAGCCCGAGGATAAAGAAAGCTCTGAGGGCTCCGACGAACCCGTGGATAGAGAAGACCCCGTCGGCTCTTGTGACGAGGCAGGTTTTGGTAAAGATCAGGCGTAGGTGCTTTAGGGTTTTTTGTCTGCATTTTGTACTTTTATTTTATTGAGGCCATTTTCATTGGCCTTTGTAAACATATTTTGGAATATATATATATATATACAATGTTCTTTTTCCTCTTTGGCAATTTTCAAGTATATTACCTTCAGCATTCTTTTTACAATTGCAAGGATTTCAAATGCCTTGGCACGGAATAAAACGTAGTAATAAGCTGTGTAATACGGCCATTAATTTGGCTTATTTTCAAGTGGGGGCCAAGTTTTCATGACATTTGACGTGACATAATATCCAGTATAACACAATTTGTGGACCAAGTTTTCACGACATTTTCCATGACATAATCCACTATAACACAATTTGTGGACCAAGTATTCATGATATTTGCTATGACATAATATCCAGTATTAGGCCAATGATTTCTTGCTATAAATATAGGAGTTTCTCCTCATTTGAAAACATACCAATTCAAGATCTTTTCACTCTTGTCTTTCTTTCTCCTCCTTTATTTCATTATAGAGTATTTTGTAGGAGAGTGAGTGTTGGGAAATACTTGTGTACCCTTTCTTTGGAGTGATCTTGTGAGGTTATTCTCTTGGGGTATTTGGGACTAATTAGAGTATTTTCTCTAATTTTGTACTCTCTTTTGTACTCTTATTGGTATAGTAAAATTGATCCTCTCCGCTTGTAGACGTAGGTCACATTGACCGAACCACGTTAAATTTGTGTCTTATTTATCTTCTTTAATTGTTGCTATTATCAACTTGAATTGTCTTTGTTATTATCATTATATCATTGTTTGGCTAAATTCTGCACTACCCGATTTCCCGATCCTAACAAATTGGTATCAGAGCCAGATCTAACCGGGTTAGTTTAAATAGCCAAAATGACTCTAACAAAGTCTTATATTGAGAAATTTGACCGAAGTGCAAACTTCAGAATGTGAAAATTAAAGATGGAATCTATCCTAATTCAGGATGGCAAATATTTGGCACTACAAGAAAATGAGAAGATGCCAGATAAAATGAAGGACGAGGAGTTTGCCGTCATAGACAAAAAGGCAAAAACAGGTATTATTTAAATCTCTCAAATAAGGTTTTGCGTGAAGTTTCAGCAGAAAGCTCAGCCAAAGGCTTATATGAAAAGAACAATAGAAAACAGGGTTTACCTAAAGTAAAAACTCTACACTTTTCGTGTGGCTGAAGGTACCTCTATACTTACACATCTTGATACTTTTGATTCTCTTCTTATGGATTTAAGTAACATAGATGGTGAAATCAAAGATGAGGATCAAGTTGTGTTACTGATTATTTCCTTACCCCAGTCGTTTAAACATATAAGAGATACTATGCTTTATGGAAAGGATAATATTTCTTATAGAGATATCAAATCTATTTTGAAATCAAAAGAACAAATAGATAGAGTATTACTGGGGAAACTAGCGGGAACCAAGGGGAAGGCTTATACATAAGAGGTAGATCCAATAAGAAAGATTCAAGTTGTGAGAAACCTAAATCAAGGTCAAAATCCAGATACAGAAATGTCATGTGTAAATATTATCATAAGAAAGGTCACATTATTTTTGAATGCTTTAAATTAAAAAACAAAGAAAAGCATATAGAAAAGAAAAATGAGCACCAAAATACTGACACTGCAGAGCAAGTGTAGTTGCTAATGAGACTGTGGAACTATTTTTTTAGCAACTAATAATAGTTTCAAATCTAACAAAAAGTGAATTTTAGATTCAGGTTGTTCTTATCATATGTGTCCCAATCGGAATTTATTTATCACATATGAATCTATTGGAGGTGGAGTTGTCTTGATGGGCAATAATGTTGCCTGCAAAGTTATTGGAAAAGGTACAGTCCGAATCAAAAAGTACGATGGTGTGGTGAGAAATCTCACCGAAGTTAGACATATTCCTGACTTGAAGAAAAATCTCATCTCTTTGGGCACTCTAGAATTTCTTGGGTGCAAGTACACAGGTGAAGGTGGAGTTCTGAAAGTTTCTCATGGTGCTCTTGCGATTATGAAAGCACGCAGATCTGGTATGTTGTATACTCTTTTGGATATACTATACTGATGAAGTTTCAATATCAGATAAATCATATTCTGACATCACCAAATTGTGGCATATGCGATTGGGACATATGAGTGAAAAAAGTCTTTCCATCCTTAGCAAACGAGGTCTCTTATGTGGTCAAATTACCGAAAATATGGAGTTCTATGAACATTGTGTGTTTGGGAAGCAGAAAAGAGTCAGCTTCAAATCTCTAGCGATTCATAGAATAAAAGGTACTTTGGATTACATTCATTCAGATCTTTGGGGTCCTTCACGTACCCCAGCAAAAGGTGGTGCCATGTATATGTTAACTTTTATTGATGATTATTAAAGAAAAGTTTGGATTTATTTCCTAAAAAATAAAAGTAATGTTTTCTTAAATTTCAAACAATGGAAAGTTTTGATTGAGAAGAAAACATGAAAACAGGTTAAGCGGCTTAGAACAGATAATGGCTTGGAATTTTATAATGACGAATTCAACGAATTTTGCAAGAATGAAGGAATTGCTCAACATCGTACTGTGAGAATGACACCTCAGCAAAATGGTGTGGTAGAAGGGATGCGTAGAACTCTTTTGGAAAGGGCTCGTTGCATGATTTCAAATGCTGGGTTAACAAACACCTTTTGGGCAGAAGCTATCTCTACAACTTGTTATATTGTCAATCGAGCTCCTTCTGCACCTTTGAACTTTAAGACTCCAGAGGAAATGTGGTCAGGTACTTCTGCTAATTATTCTGATTTAAAAATATTTGGTTGCCCTGCATACATGCATTTAAATGATGCAAAATTAGAGCAAAGGGCTAAAAAGTGCATTTTTCTTGGGTATGCATATGGGGTGAAAGGATACCGATTATGGTATCCTGATCCCACGACCCCAAAATTTATAATTAGCAGAGATGTAACCTTTGATGAATCCTCTATGTTATATTCTAGAAAAGAGTCTTCTAGTTCTTGTAATACAGATAAAGGAAAGAGTACATAGAAGCAGGTGGATGTTGAGATTGGCATTCCTTCTAAGCCAAGCTCATCAACTTTGGAGCAAAATACAGTTGAAACTCCTAAAGTTGAGTTAGAAGCTGAAATTCCTGAAGTTGAGACTCCTGAAGTTGAACCAGAAGAAGAGAAGTATTCTATAGCCAAACATAGACCAAGAAGAGAAGGTAAACAACCATTAAAGTTTGGAGATTATGTTGCATTTTCTTTTTCAGTTGCACAAGAAACTGAATAAATTGGAGAACCATCAAAATATTGAGAAGTAGTTTCCCTTGTTGATTTAGCCAAGTGGTTGATTGCAATAAATGAAGAAATTGAGTCTCTCCACAAGAATGGTACTTGGTCTCCTGTGAAGCTACCATCAGGAAAAGAAATTGTTGGTTGCAAATGGGTCTTCAAGAAAAACGATGGCATTCCAGGGGTTGAAGATGCAAGGTATAAGGCACGATTAGTTGCAAAGGGCTATAGTCAGTTACAAAGAGTTGATTTTAATGATATTTTCTCACCTGTTGTTAAACATAGCTCTATTCATATCTTGCTTGACTTTGTTGCCATGTATGATTTGGAATTATAACAACTTGATATTAAGACATCTTGCTTACATGGTGAACTTGAGGAACAAATATACATGCATCAACCCAAAGGATTTGAAATTGAAGGAAAAGTGTAACGACCCGACCGGTCGTTTCAAGAGGTATAACCTTGTTTTCCCCATTCCTACTTCTTTTTGTGTTATTCAGCTATATTATGTTATATCGGGTTAGTTGGTTCGAGTCCGAAAGGAACTCGGAGTGAAATACGACACTTAGTCTCATAAGTAAAAATTTTAAGTTAGAAAAGTGGATCGGATATGGACCTATATGTAAACGACCTCAGATTTGAATTTTGATGATTCCAATAGCTCCTTATGGTGATTTTGGGCTTAGGAGCGTATCCGGAATATTATTTGGAAGTCCGTAGAGGAATTAGATTTGAAATACCGAAAGTTTTATTTTTGAGAAGTTTGACCAGGGGGTTGACTTTTTAATATCGGGGTCGGAATCTGATTCTGAAAATTGGAATACCTCTGTTATGTCATTTAAAACTTGTGTGAAAAATTTGAGGTCAATCGGACGTGATTTGATAGGTTCTGGAGTTGTTTGTAGAAATTAGAAATTTCAAAGTTCATTAGGCTTGAATTGGGGTGTAATTCATGGTTTTAGCATTGTTTGAGGTGATTTGAGGATTCGACTAAGTTCGTATGATGTTTTAGGACTTGTTGGTATATTTGGTTATGGTCCCGAGGGCCTCGGGTGAGTTTCGGATGGTTAACGGATCAAAATTTGAACTAGAACAGCTGCTGCAATTTCCTTCTGTTGGAAATTTTCTTCTGCCCAGAAATCGAGCCCAGATGTGAGCCCAGATCGAGCTCAGGGTCGAGGGCCACTATCGAAGCCCGGATCGAGCTCAGGGTCGAGGGCCACAATCGAAATCCGGATTGAGCTCAGGGTAGAGGGCCACAATCGAAGCTCGGATCGAGCTCAGGGTCGAGGGCCATGATCGAAGCCCGGATCGAGCCCAGAGTCGAGGGCCACAATCAAAGCCCGGATCGAGCCCAGAGTCAAGGGCCATGATCGAAGCTCAGATTGAGCTCAGGGTCGAGGGCCACGATCGAAGCCAGGACTGAGGACAGGATCGCGGACCTCGATCGAAGGCCAAGATCGAGGCAGAACCGAGGATGTCTGGGCAGAATTATAAAAACAGGGACTTCGTCCCATTTGCCATTTTTGACAAATTGGAGCTTGGGGAGAGGCGATTTTTGCTATATTTTCAAGGAAAACTTGAGGTAGTCCCTTGTGATCATTTCTACTCCATAATATTGAATTATCATCGAATAATCCGACTAGATTACATGATTTTGAGGTGTAAATCAAAGATTGGAACTTAGAAATTTGGAAATAAGATTTGTAGATTTGAGGGTCGAGTTGAGGTCGGATTTTGGTAAAATTGGTATGGGTAGACTCGTGGTTGAATGGGCTTTCGGATTTTGTAACTTTTGTCGGGTTCCGAGACGTGGGCCCCATAGGCGATTTTTGAGCCAATTTCGGGTTTTGGTCTAATTTTGAAGCTTTTCTTGTGGAATTCATTCCATTAGCGTATATTGATGGTATTATACTGATTGTGAATAAATTTGGAGCATTTGGAGGCAGAGTCCAGAGGCAAGAGCATTGCGGGGTAGAGATTTGACCGGTTTCAGGTAAGTAACGATTGTAAATCTAGTCTTGAGGGTATGAAACCCCGGATTTCGTATCATTCTATTATTTTGAAGTGATGCACATGCTAGGTGAAGGGCGTGTGGGCGTGCACTGTTGGGGATTTGTTACTTGGTCCATCCCGTAGCAACTGTAAAGTTGCATACTTTGTTGAAACCATTGATACTTATATGATTTAGAAAGATTTTCTATAAATTGGGCTGAATGCCATGTTTGGGCCTTGCGCCAATGCTGTTTGGACCCTTAGGGGCTGTTTCTTATCATCCTCTCACTGTTTTCGATTGAAAATCTATACTCAGTCATGTTTATACTTGTTTACTGCATAACTCAGCTTTATGACTCTATTTTGATGCATATAAATATTTTGGGCCGAATGCCCTGTTTTACTGAAATGCCCGAGTGGCTTGATTCATGAGGATGAGTGTGGATCGGGGCTGCCCGCCTGCAGCATACTTGTGACTGAGTGAGGCCGAGGGCCTGATTGGTGAGGATGAGTATGGATCGGGGCTGCCCGCCTACAACATACTTTATTATTATCGCACGTGAGTTATCCGTGCAGATTATAGTGCTTGGGCTGAAGGAGCCCCTCCGGAGTCTGTACACACCCCCAGTGAGCGCAGGTACCTACTGAGTGCGAGTGCCGAGTGCCGAGTGCTGAGTGACTGGGAGGCAAGAGTGATTGTGAGGTATGCCCGAGTGGCAAGAGTGATAATGAGGTATGCCCGAGTGGCATGAGTGACTGTGAGGTTTGCCCGAGGGGCTGTGTATGAGTGATGTTTTGCCCGAGGGGCTGTTTATGATTTCATCATTTTTGCTCACCTTTGCATTGAGCCTTTGTTTGAAAAACTGTTGGAAAAATGTATTTAAATGATTTTTTTGGAACTGGGTTTAAACGAGATGTTTGATTCAAATCCTGATTTTTAAGAGCATGTGGTATTTTACTGAGATTTCCTGATATGAACGTTATATGCTTTATTGCTCATCACTACTGCTCAGTCTTTATTTATTGTTGTTATTTACTGAGTTGGCATACTCACGTTACTCTCTGCACCTTGTGTGCAGATCCAGGTGTAGCTGGACACGGTAGCGGTTATTGAGTGTTCTGGTTGCAGATTTTTCTTGGAGATAGCAAGGTAGCTGTTTGGCGATCGCAGCCACTGCTCTTCTCCCTCTTATCTTCCTCTAGTTGTATTTAACTATTTTCCGGGCTGAGTTAGCCTTGATATTGTTAGACAAATTGTAGTATGTGCTCGTGACTAGTGACACCCCGATGTCAGGTTTTTTTTTCTTTTCCGCACTTCTGTTTTTCTTCTATTTGAACTCTTTTAGTGGAGGTTTTATGTTAAATAACCTTGAAATTATCTTTGAAATGAAAATATCATTTTTCTTTTTTGGAAATGAGTCGGCTTGCCTAGTTCCACGATAGGCGCCATCATGACAGGGGTTAGTTTTGGGTCGTGACAGATTAGTATCAGAGCCTAGGTTACATAGGTCTCACGAGTCATGAGCGGGTTTAGTAGAGTCTTGCGGATTGGTACGGAGACGTCTGTACTTATCTTCAGGAGGCTGCAGAACCTTTAGGAAACTCCACATTCTTGAATTCTTATCGTGTGAATCTTTTGATTCTAGTAACTAAACATCTTTTGTTTCATTCTCTCACAGATGGTGAGGACTCGTACTACCGGTCAGGAGGGCCAACCACCAGTACCACCAGCCAGGGCCGCGAGAGGCCAAGGCCGTGGTAGAGGTCGTGGTAGGGGCAGAGGTGCAGCCCGTATAGTAGTTGGGGAAGTACCTACAGATCCACCGGTTGTCCCAGATTAGGACCAAGTTCTAGTTGTTGATGCACCAGCTCAGGCACCACATGTGCCTATTGTGATTCCAGGCCTTCAAGAGGCCCTAGCTCAGATTCTGACAGCATGTACTGTCCTTGCTCAGGCGGTCTCTATTTCGACGGCCACAACCACTTCTCAGGACAGGGGAGGCACTCAGACTCCTGTTGCTCTCACACCCGAGTAGGTTATTCAAGGACTTCAGACACCAGAGGCACCACCAGCCCAACCGGTTGCTGTTGCTCAGGATTATGTCGTTCATGCTATGTTTTAGGATGATCAGCGTAGGTTGGAGAGGTTTGGGAGACTTCAGCCACCACTTTTCAGTGGCACAGAGAGAGAGGATGCTCAGGACTTTTTGGACAGGTGTCAGAGGATACTCCGTACTGCTGGTATTTTGGAGACTTGTGGGGTCTCATTCACTACCTTTCAGTTTTCTGTTGCTGCACTCAGATGGTGGGAGGCTTACGAGAGGCATAGGACTATTGGCGCAACACCCCTTACTTGGAAGCAGTTCTCCGTGGTCTTTTTGGAGACGTTCGTGCCTCGATCCCGCAGAGAGGAGCTGCGTAGACAGTTTGAGCGGCTCTGCCAGTGTGATATGTCTGTGACGCAGTATGAGATGCGCTTCTCCGAGTTGGCCCGTCATGCTATCTAGTTGGTTCCTATGGACAGAGAGAGGATCATGAGGTTTATTGATGGCCTCACTTATCAGCTACAGTTGCTCATGACCAGGGAGCGGGTTTCGGGTGCTACCTTTGATGAGGTTGTCGACATTGCTCGATAGATTGAGATGGTTCGCGGTCAGGAGAGGGTTGAGCGGGAGGCCAAGAGGCCTCGTGGTCAGGGTGGATTCAGCGGTGCTCCTTTTAGGGGTCAGTTCCAGCATGGTAGAGGTCGTCATTTCAGACAAGCTCAGTCAGCTCGGCCATTTCATCGGGGTGCATCATCTGGCCATGGTTCTCACAGTTCTCATCAGGGCCACTCATCACTTAGTGCCCTTCCAGTTCAGAGTTCGTCCCGTACTCCACATGTTCAGGGTTCTTCCATGCCAGGTTCTTCTACCAGTCATTCCGGTGCTAGGAGTTCTCTTTAGTTTCCACCGCCAGCACCAGGGAGTTATTTTGAGTGTGGGGAGCTTGGGCATATGTGGAGGCAGTGTCCTCGTCGTCATGGAGGTCTTTCTCAGTAGAGGAGTCAGCCTCCGACTACAGCACCAGCTACCTCACCACCAGCCCAGTCAGCTCGGGGTGGAGGTCAGTCAGCTAGGGGTCGCCCTAGAGGGGGAGGCAGATCAATGAGTGGTCATGCTCGTTTCTATGCTCTCCCTACCAGACCAGATGCTATTGCTTCAGATGCTATGATTACAGGTATTTTCTCAGTTTGCCATAGAGATGCTTCAGTATTATTTGACCCTGGTTCCACGTATTCATATGTTTCCTCGTATTTCGCCCATTTTTTGGATATACCCCATGAGTCGTTAGTTTCATCTGTACATGTATCTACTCCTGTGGGCGATACTATTATTGTGGACCGCGTATATCGGTTATGTGTGGTAACTATTGGGGGTCTGGAGACCCGAGTAGATCTATTGTTGCTTAGTATGGTTGACTTTGATATGATATTAGGTATGGATTGGTTATCTCCATGTCATGCTGTTCTAGATTGTCACGCTAAGACGGTGACGTTGGCTATGCCGGGAATTCCGAGGGTTGAGTGGAGCGGTTCTGTAGATTATGTACCAAGTAGGGTGATTTCATATTTGAAGGCTCAGCGCATGGTTGAGAAGGGTTGCCTATCTTATTTGGCTTTTGTGAGGGATGTTAGTGCAGAGACTCCTGTCATTGATTCTGTTCCGGTGGTACGTGATTTTCCGGATGTGTTTCCTGCAGACCTGCCGGGCATGCCGCCTGACATGATATTGACTTTGGTATTGATTTGGTGCCGAGCACTCAGCCCATTTCTATTTCATCGTATCGTATGGCACCGGCGGTGTTGAAGGAATTGAAAGAACAGCTCCAGGAACTCCTTGATAAGGGGTTTATTCGGCCTAGTGTGTCACCTTGGGGTGCACCGGTTTTATTTGTGAAAAAGAAGGATGGTTTCATAAGAATGTGTATTGATTACAGGCAGTTGAACAAGGTTACAGTCAAGAACAAGTATCCTTTGCCTCGTATTGATGATTTATTCGACTAGCTTCAGGGAGCAAGGGCGTTCTCCAAGATTGATTTGAGGTCCGGTTATCACCAGTTGAAGATTCGGGATTCAGATATTCTCAAGACAGCTTTCAGAACCCGATATGGCCATTATGAGTTCGTGGTGATGTCTTTTGGGTTGGCCAATGCCCCAGCAGCGATCATGCATCTGATGAACATTGTATTCCAGCCCTATTTGGACTCATTCGTCGTTGTATTCATTGACGACATCCTGGTGTATTCTCGTAGCCAGGAAGAGCACGCTCAACATTTGAGGGTTGTATTGCAGAGATTGAGGGAGGAGAAACTTTATGCAAAGTTCTCTAAATGTGAGCTTTGGCTCAGTTCAATAGCATTCTTGGGGCACGTGGTGTCCAGTGAGGGTATTTAGGTGGATCCGAAGAAGATAGAGGCGGTGCAGAGTTGGCCCAGACCGTCCTCAGCCATGAAGATTAGGAGCTTTCTTGGTTTGGCGGGTTACTACCGTCGCTTTGTGGAGGAATTTTCATCTATTGCATCGCCCTTAACCAAATTGACCCAAAAGGGTGCTCCATTCAGGTGGTCGGATGAATGTGAGGAGAGATTTCAGAAGCTCAAGACTGCTTTGACCACAGCTCCAGTGTTAGTTCTGCCATCAGCTTTAGGTTCTTACACTGTGTATTATGATGCCTCGAGGATAGGCATTGGTTGTGTCTTGATGCAGGAGGGTAGGGCGATTGCCTATGCCTCGCGCCAGTTGAAGACCCATAAGAAGAACTATCATATCCATGATCTTGAGTTAGCAGCCATTGTTCACGCCTTGAAGATTTGGCGTCATTATTTGTATGGGGTTCATTGCGAGATCTATACCGATCACCGGAGTCTGCAGTATCTGTTAAAGCAGAAGGATATTAATTTGCGTCAGCGGAGATGGTTGGAGCTTCTTAAGAACTATGATATCACTATCTTGTACCATCCAGGGAAGGCCAATATGGTGGCCGATGCCTTGAGTCGCCGGGCATAGAGTTTGGGGAGTTTAGCATATCTTCCAGCAGCATAGAGACCATTGGCATTAGATGTTTAGACCTTGGCAGGCCAGCTTGTCAGATTGGATATTTCGGAGCCTAGTCGGGTATTGGCTTGTGTGGTCTCCAGGTCTTCTCTTTATGGCTGTATCAGGGAGCGTCAGTATGATGACCCTCACTTGTTCGTTCTTCAGGACAGGGTTCAGAGAGGTGATGCTAGGGATGTGACTATTGGTGATGACAGGGTGCTGAGAATGCAGGGCCGGATATGTGTGCCTAATGTAGATGGGCTTCAAGAGCTAATTCTTGAGGAGGCCCACAGCTCACGGTATTCTATCCATCCGGGTGCCGCGAAGATGTACCAGAATTTAAGGCAGCACTATTGGTAGAGGCGGATGAAGAAGGATATAGTTGGGTTTGTGGCTCGGTCTCTAAACTGTCAGCAGGTTAAGTTTGAGCATCAGAGACCGGGTGGCTTGCTTCAGAGGTTAGAGATCCCAGAGGGAAGTGGGAGCGGATCACTATGGACTTTGTAGTTGGGCTCCCACGGACTTCGAGGAAGTTCGACGCTATTTGGGTTATTGTGGATCGGCTGACCAAGTCCGCGCACTTCATTCCATTTGGTACTACTAACTCTTCAGAGCGGTTGGCTGAAATTTACATCCGAGAGATCATTCGCCTGCATGGTGTCCCAGTTTCCATCATTTCAGATAGGGGTACTCAGTTCACATCGCAGTTTTGGAGGGCTGTGCAGCGAGAGTTGGGTACTCAGGTTAAGTTAAGCACAACTTTTCACCCTCAGACAGACGAACAATCCGAGCGCACTATTCAGATATTGGAGGTCATGTTGCGTTCTTGTGTCATTGACTTTGGGGGTTCATGGGACTAGTTTCTGCCACTCGCGGAGTTTGCATATAACAACAATTATCAGTCGAGCATTCAGATGGCTCTGTACGAGGCTTTGTGTGGGAGGAGGTGTAGATATCCGGTTGGATGGTTTGAGCCGGGTGAGGCTAGGCTCTTAGGTACAGACTTGGTCCAGGATGCATTATATAAGGTGAAATTGATTCAGGAGCGGCTTCGCACGGCGCAGTCTAGGTAGAAGAGCTACGCGGATAGGAAGGTCCGTGATGTGTCTTTTATGGTTGGGGAGAAGGTTTTGCTGAAGGTATCACCCATGAAGGGTGTTATGAGGTTTGAGAAGAGGGGAAAGTTGAGCCCCCGGTTCATTGGGCCTTTTGAGGTGCTTCAGAGAATAGGGGAGGTGGCTTATAAGCTTGCCTTGCCACCGAGCTTGTCGAGTGTGCATCCAGTGTTCTATGTTTCCATGCTCCAGAAGTATATTGGAGATCCGTCCCATGTTTTGGATTTCAGCACGGTTCAGTTGGAGGGTGATATGACTTATGATGTGGAGCCGGTGGCTATTTTGGATCGGCAGGTTCGAAGGTTGACGTCAAAGGATATAGATTCAGTGAAGGTACAATGGAGAGGTCATCCTGTGCAGGAGGCCATTTGGGAGACCGAGCGAGAGATGCGGAGCAGATATCCACGTCTATTCGAGACTCCAGGTATGTTTCTAGACCCGTTCGAGGACGAACGGATGTTTAAGAGGGGGAGGATGTAACGACCTAACCGGTCATTTCGAGAGTTATAACCTTGTTTTCCCCATTCCTACTTCTTTTTGTGTTATTCAGCTATATTATGTAATATCGGGTTAGTTGGTTCGAGTCCGGAAGGAACTCGGAGTGAAATAGGACCCTTAGTCTCATAATTAAAAATTTTAAATTAAAAAAGTGGACCGGATATGGAAATATATGTAAACGACCTCGGATTTGAATTTTGATGATTCTAATAGCTCTGTATGGTGCTTTTGGGCTTAGGAGCGTGTCCGGAATATTATTTGGAAGTCCGTAGAGGAATTAGGCTTGAAATGCCGAAAGTTTTATTTTTGAGAAGTTTGACCGGGGGTTGACTTTTTAATATCGGGGTCGGAATCCGATTCTGAAAATTGTAATACCTCTGTTATGTCATTTAGGACTTGTGTGAAAAATTTGAGGTCAATCGGACATGATTTGATAGGTTCCGGAGTTGTTTGTAGAAATTAGAAATTTCAAAGTTCATTAGGCTTGAATTGGGGTGTAATTCATGGTTTTAGCGTTGTTTGAGGTGATTTGAGGATTCGACTAAGTTCGTATGATGTTTTAGGACTTGTTGGTATATTTGGTTGAGGTCTTGAGGGCCTCGGGTGAGTTTCGGATGGCTACCAAATCAAAAATTGAACTAGAACAACTGCTGCAATTTCCTTCTGTTGGAAATTTGCTTCTGCCCAGAAATCGAGCCCAGATGTGAGCCCAGATCGAGCTCAGAGTCGAGGCCCACGATCGAAGCCCGGATCAAGCTCAGGGTCGAGGGCCACAATTGAAGCCCGGATCGAGCTCAGGGTAGAGGGCCACAATCGAAGCCCGGATCGAGCTCAGGGTCGAGGGCCACGATCGAAGCCCGGATCAAGCCCAGAGTCGAGGGCCACGATCGAAACCCGGATCGAGCCCAGAGTCGAGGGCCACGATCGAAGCCCAGATCGAGCTCAGGGTCGAGGGCCATGATCGAAGACAGGACCAGGATCAAGGACCTCCATCGAAGGCCAAGATTGAGGCAGAACCGAGGATGTCTGGGCAGAATTATAAAAATAGGGACTTCGTCCCATTTGCCATTTTTGACAAATTGGAGCTTGGGGAGAGGCGATTTTTGCTATATTTTCAAGGAAAACTTGAGGCAAGTCCCTTGTGATCATTTCTACTCCATAATATTAAATTATCATCGAATAATCCGACTAGATTACATGATTTTAAGGTGTAAATCAGAGATTGGAACTTAGAAATTTGGAAATAAGATATGTAGATTTGAGGGTCGAGTTGAAGTCGGATTTTGGTAAAATTAGTATGGGTAGACTCGTGGTTGAATGGGCTTTCGGATTTTATAACTTTTGTTGGGTTCCGAGATGTGGGCCCTACAGGCAATTTTTAAGCCAATTTTGGATTTTGGTCTAATTTTGAAGCTTTTCTTGTGGAATTCATTCCATTAGCGTATATTGATGGTATTATACTGATTGTGAATAGATTTGGAGCATTTGGAGGCAGAGTCCAGAGGCAAGAGCATTGCGGGGTAGAGATTTGACCGGTTTCAGGTAAGTAACGATTGTAAATCTAGTCCTGAGGGTATGAAACCCCGGATTTCGTATCATTCTATTATTTTGAAGTGATGCACATGCTAGGTGACAGGCGTGTGGGCGTGCACTGTTGGGGATTTGTGACTTGGTCCGCCCCGTAGCAACTATAAAGTTGCATACTTTGTTGAAACCATTGATACTTATATGATTTAGAAAGATTTTCTGTAAATTGGGTTGAATGCCATGTTTGGGACTTGCGCCAATGTTGTTTGGACCCTTAGGGGCTATTTCGTATCATCTTCTCACTGTTTTCGATTGAAAATATATATTCAGTCATGTTTATACTTGTTTACTATATAACTCAGCTTTATGACTCTATTTTGATGCATATAAATGTTTTGGGCCGAATGCCCTGTTTTATGGAAATGCCCGAGTGGCTTGATTTGTGAGGATGAGTGTGGATTGGGGCTGCCCGCCTGCAGCATACTTGTGACTGAGTGAGGCCGAGGGCCTGATTGGTGAGGATAAGTGTGGATCGGGGCTGCCCGCCTGCAGCATACTTTATTATTATCGCACGTGAGTTGTCCGTGCAGATTATAGTGCTTGGGCTGAAGGAGCCCCTCCGGAGTCTGTACACACCCCCAATGAGCGCAGGTACCTACTGAGTGCGAGTGCCGAGTGCTGAGTGACTGGGAGGCAAGAGTGATTGTGAGGTATGCCCGAGTGGCAAGAGTGATTGTGAGGTATGCCCGAGTGACACGAGTGACTGTGAGGTTTACCCGAAGGGCTGTATATGAGTGATGTTTTTCCCGAGGGGCTGTTTATGATTTCATCATTTTTGCTCACCTTTGCATTGAGCCTTTGTTTGAAAAACTGTTGGAAAAATGTATTTAAATGATTTTTTTTGGAACTGGGTTTAAATGAGATGTTTGATTCAAATCCTGATTTTTAAGAGCATGTGGTATTTTACTGAGATTTCCTGATATGAACGTTATATGCTTTATTGCTCGTCACTACTGCTCAGTCTTTATTTATTGTTGTTATTTACTGAGTTGGCGTACTCACGTTACTCTCTGCACCTTGTGCAGATCCAGGTGTAGCTGGACACGGTAGCGGTTATTGAGTGTTCTGGTTGCAAATATTTCTTGGAGATAGCAAGGTAGTTGGTTGGCGATCACAGCCCCTGCTCTTCTCCCTCTTATCTTCCTCTAGTTGTATTTAACTATTTTGCGGGCTGAGTTAGCCTTGATATTGTTAGACAAACTGTAGTATGTGTTCATGACTAGTGACACCCCGATGTCGGGCTTTTTTTTCTTTTCCGCACTTCTATTTTTCTTTGATTTGAACTCTTTTAGTGGAGGTTTTATGTTAAATAACCTTGAAATTATCTTTGAAATAAAAATATCATTTTGTTTTGGAAATGAGTCGGCCTGCCTAGTTCCACAATAGGCGCCATCACGACAGGGGTTAGTTTTGGGTCGTGACAAAAAGAAGATCATGTTTGCTTGTTGAAGAAATCCTTGTACGAATTAAAGCAGTCTCCAAGACAATGGTATAAAAAGTTTGATTCCTTTATGTTGGGTCATGGTTATTCGAGGAGCATGTATGATAGTTGTGTTTACTTCCAGAAGTTAAATGATGGTTCATTTATGTACCTATTATTATATGTTGATGACATGCTCATTTCTGCTAAGGATTTAACAGAAATTCACAATTTGAAAAGGCAGCTGAAAAGTGAATTTGAGATGAAAGATTTGGGAGCACCTAAGAAAATCCTTGGCATGAGGCAACAATGATTGTCTCTAGTGCTGATCTTCTAAATAGAGACTTTTCCTTGATCTTCAATAAATTTGTTGAAGGAAAAGTCTCAACTTGATTGGCATTTATGAAGAATGATTTTTCCCATTGGGGTATTTGCGGATAAGGTAGAACAAATTTACTATATATAAGCCAAAATTAGACAAAGGTGGAGATTTGTAATATGACCATTAATTTGGCTTATTTTCAAGTGGGGGCCAAATTTTCATGACATTTGCCATGACATAATATCCATTATAACAAATTTATGGATCATGACATTTGCCATGACATAATATCCATTATTAGGCCAATGATTTCTTGCTATAAATAGAGGAGTTTCTCCTCATTTGAAAACACACCAATTCAAGAGCTTTTCACTCTTGTCTTTCTTTCTCCTCCTTTATTTCATTATAGAGTATTTTGTAAGAGAGTGAGTGTTGGGAAACACTTGTGTGAACCCTTTCTTTGGAGTGATCTTGTGAGGTTATTCTCTTGGGGTATTTGAGACTAATTAGAGTATTTTCTCTAATTTTATACTCTTGTTGGTATAGTAAAATTGCCCATCTCCACTTGTGGACGTAGGTCACCTTGACTGAACCATATTAAATTTGTATCTTCTTTATCTTCTTTAATTATTATTATTATCAACTTGCATTGTGTTTGTTATTGTCATTATAACATTGTTTGGCTAAATTTTGCACTACTCGATTTCTCGATCCTAACAAGTTGTTGTTCTGAGGTCCGAACAAGACTTATTTTTGATGTAAGTTTCGTTTGAAACTTGTGGGAGCTCGATATGACCGAAAGTTTTCCCCAAAGTATTTGTTTAGATATTTTTAGGCTATAATTTTGCCGAGGGTAAACTTTGAATCGGTTTGGAATTTTGAAGGCCTTATGTTTCGGACATCTCCGAGCCGTTTTAGGGTGGTCGTAGCCTTTTAAGTTCAAGCACTGCCTAATAGGCTTTGTACCTTTAGGATTCGATAGCCCGAGTTGTCCGAGCTTTCCTTGGATGATAGTACTTGAGTGGGGGTGGTCGTAGCCTTTTAAGTTTAGGCACTGCCTAATAGGCCTTTGTGCCTCCAGGCTTCGATAGACCGAGCAGTTCGAGTTTGTCCTGGGTGGGGGTGATTTATTGTATCCAGATAGAGGCGGCCCTTTGGATCGATATCCTTAAGGAGGGACAAAATATGTATTTACAAGGTAGAAACTTTATTTCATTCCAGTATGTAATATACAAGATTATAAGTGTGTACAAGCTTCGTGTTATGGCTTAGGTGGTCTACGCAGGCACGATTCATTTGACCATTTGGTCCTTACAGTAAATCCTATACACTGCGCCTAGACTGTTCAAGCACAAAGTTTCCTTCCTTGCTAAAATTCATTACCCGAGGGTGATGGCCCCCAATATTCGAAGTCGATCCTCGAGAGGGATCGAATACTATTGATGTAACCATCGAATCCGGTTCATAACCGGTCTTGGATTCTAAGTTAGCACGATCCACCATTGCCTCGTTAAAAAACTTACCGAAAAACCCATTTTGGACAAAACCGGTTCAAGGGAAAAAGAGTGCAACGCGTGCTTTCAGGCCTAATAACTACAACATCCTTTGGCTATTGCCTGCAAATGTTAGTCCAATTCACAATATAATGAAAAACAAGAATGAATGTGGTCATACCTTAGCAGTAGTATTGCTGTAAGTGGGTTACGTTCTAGTTGTTTAGTAGCTGCTCATCATTCCCTACTTCGAGTTTGTACGAACCCTTATCGGTAATCTCGATAATTCTATATGGGCCTCCCCAATTCGGTCCCAACTTCTCTTCGTTCGAGTTTCGGGTGTTTAGTGTCACCTTTCTTAACACCAAGTCCCTGATATTGAAGTGTCGGAGGTTGGCTCTCCGATTATCATGCCTTTATATCCGTTGTTTCTGGGCGGCCAACCGAACGAGGGTGGCTTCGTGCCTCTCATCTAATAGTTCTAGGCTTGTGCTCATGGCCTTATCGTTTGACTCTTCAGTCGTATATCAAAACTTGAAACTCGGTTCTCCTACCTTGATCGGTATTAGCGTTTTGGCATCGTAGACCAAAGAAATGGGGTGGCCTTGATTTTAGACTTTGAGGTCATATGGTATGCCCACAGGACTTCGAGCAAAACTTCCTTCCATTTTCCTTTGGCGTGGGTCAATCTCTTCTTATGGTTTTGGAGTATGGTCTTGTTTGTAGACTCCGCCTGCCCGTTCCCCCTAAGGTGATAGGGTGTTTACAGGATCCTTTTGATCTTATGGTCCTTGAAAAATTTACTTACCTTACTACCGATGAACTGCTACTCGTTGTCACATACGATCTCGATAGGCATTCCAAACCGGCATATTATGTGGTCCCAAATAAAATCAATGACTTTTTTTTCCGACTTTCTCAAGTGCATGAGCTTCAACCCATTTAGAAAAATAGTCAGTCATTAAAAATATAAATTGAGCATGTAATGACCCAAAAGGTCAACTTTAAGTTTAATAATTAATTATGTGTTCTAAGACCTCGAAAAGCACTATTCATTATTCCTCAACTTGCGTACACAGTACGTATAATTTTTTGGAAAGTTTTTATGTGGAAAATGGATTAAAATGTGAAATAGAGCCTTAAAACTCAACTGAGTTGACTTTGGTCAACATATTTAGCAAACGGACATGGATCAGTGTTTTGACAGTTCCGGTAGGTCAATTTCGTGATTTGGAACTTGGGCGTATGCCCGGAATTTGATTTGGAGGTTCCTAGCTCAAGTTATAGCCATTTAAAGGAAACTAGTAATTTAAAGGCTAAAGATTTCTAAGTTGACCACGGAGTTGACTTTTTTATATCGGGGTCGGAATCTGATTCTGGAAATTGGAATAGCTCTGTTATGTCCTTTATGACTTGTGTGCCAAATTTGAAGTCATTCCGCATTCATTTAACATGTTTCGGCTCAAGTTTTGTAAATTGAAAAGTTTGAAAACTTAAAAGTTCGAATCAAGGTGTGAATTGTAATTTCAGCATTGTTTGACGTGATATGAGACCCCGAGTAAGTCCGTGTTATTTTATGGGAATTGTTGGTATACTCGAACGGGGTGCCAAGTACCCCGAGTGTGATTCGAATCGAAATCGGAACAAGAAATGGACTTAAGAAAAATCTGAAAGCTTCCTGTTTCTAGTGCCTTCGCTTCTGCGAAGTCTTGGCCGCAGAAGCGAGCTATGCCTCACAGAAGTGGACAGTCCGCAGAAGCGGATGGGTTGTCGCATAAGCGCTACAGAAGAAGCGGCCCACGCATCGCAGAAGCGGGAAAGGGGGAAGGGGCAGCCTTGCGCAGAAGCAGACTCCTCTTCGCAGAAGCGAGTCCGCAGATGCGAAAAAGCTGGGCAGAATACATAAAATCGGGTTTTAGCCATTTTTACTCATTTTTGAGTTTTGAGTCTCGGATTTTGGCGATTCCAAGGGGATGTTTCATGACTTTGAATTGGTTAAGTGTTCTATAAACAAAAGTGATTATATTTCATAAATTCATGCCTATATTCATCATTTATTTCGGATTTAGATGGAAGAAATTGGAATTTTTGTAAAACTTTCCAAAAACGAAAAAATTAAGATTTGAAGGTCCATTTGACATCGGAATTTGGTAATTTTTATATGGTTGGATTCGTCTCGGAACGGGTGTTCGAATTTCGTAAGTTTTTTCGAGATTCGAGACATGGGCCCCTCGCTGATGAGTTTTTAGATAAATTTTGGATTTTAATCCGAAAAATTAGTAAATTCATATGGAATTAATTCCTACAATTTGTATTGAGTATATTGAATTGTTTATGACTAGATTTTAGGATTTTAGGCACGAATTTGTGAGGCAAAGGTTTATTGGATTCTTGAATTTGGTTGCAAAGCAAGGTCAGTGTCGTGGTTAACCTTGACTTGAGGGAGTAAGACTTATTTGTCTATTTGCTACATGATTTAATGTGCGGTTACAACGTATATGTGAGGTGACGAGTACTTATGCGTTGTGGTTGAGTTAAAGCATGCGGGTGGAATTTGTTTATGGTGAATAATTGTCTATTTAATTAAGATATTCCTGCTTAAGTTTATTATTGATTATTTGATCATTACCCATGAAATTATTATTCATTTAAGAATTGTTGAATATTTCGGAAGGTGAAGTCGGTATTCTGGTATTGAATTGATTGATAAGTGTATATCCCCGCATTTAAATACTCTTCCGAATTTATATAATTATTGTCATGGTGAGAAAAAGTGTAAAAGAACGAAGAGTGATGCCGTGCCATTTTAATTATTCATAATATTATTGTCATGGTAAGGAAGAGTGTAAAATCACGAAGGGTGTTGTCATGCCATTTGTAAGTGTAAAAGCACGAAGAGGTGTTGTCGTACCATTTGTGAGTAGAAAATCACGAAGGGTGTTTTCATTCCATTTGTGAGTGTAAAAGCAGAAAGGGTGTTGCCGTGCCATTTGTGAGTGTAAAAGCATGAACGGTGTTGCCGTGCCAAATGAGAGTAAAAGCACGAAGGGTGGTGCCATGCCATTTTTATATTATCAATTGATCATTTTTATATTATCTTTGCATGTTCCCTCCCAATTTATAAATTGTTAGTTATTGTATTATTGTTACTTTGTATTTCTATATACGTGTACATGTTGTTTATGTACGTGTCTTGTCATAGTCTCGTCACTACTTCGTCGAGGTTAGGCTCGACACTTACCAGTACTTGGGGTCGGTTGTACTGATACTGCACTCTGCACTTCTTATGCAGATTTCAGAGTTGGTCCCAGCGATGTACATTAGATTTGCCCGGATACAGCTACAAGCGGAGACTTGAGGTATAACTGCACAACGTTCGCAATTCTGAAGTCCCCTTCTATTTTATCTCAGCTGGGTATTATCTTTCAAACAACTTAAATTTTATTAAGACCTTTATTTGTATTATCCTAGTAGCTTGTGCACTTGTGACACCAGATTCGGGGATGTATTTTGATAATTCGGTATTTATGGTCTTCCGTACTTTATCTCAGTAATTGATTTCTATATAAATAAATTTGCTTGAAAACAAAATGTAGTTAAGATTATTTTAATGTTGTCTTGCCTAGAAAGTGAAATGTTAGGCGCCATCACGATTTTGAAGGTGGAAAATTTCGGGTCGTGACAGTTGGTATTAGAGCACTAGGTTATATAGGTCTCACGAGTCACGAGCATGCATAGTAGAGTCTGAAGGATCGGTACAGAGACGTCTGTACTTATCTCTCAGAGGCTATGAAGTTTAAGAACAATATCACTTCATTCTTATTCTGTCGTGCGATTTTATTCTATCATAGATGATTGAACCATTCTATTATTATTCTCTTGCAGATGGTGAGAACACGTAATAGATCAACCAATGGACAGGGACCAGATCCCCCGGTGGAAACTATGACCAGGGGTAGAGGTCGAGGTCGTACTAGAGGCTGAGGCTGAGGCTGAGGTGGAGCTCAGTCTAGAGCTTGAGCAGCAACACCTATTGTAGAACGTCAGGTGGATCTTCAGGAGGAGGTTCCCGTTCAGACTCTACCGGTTGGACTAGTTCTGGTCCCGGAGAGATTTATAGCTACTACAGTGCTTCAGGATGCTCTAGTTCGTTTGGTGAGTCTTATTGAGGGCGTGGCCCAGAATGGTATATTTCCAGTGGCACCAGTCGTCTCACTGGCTGGGGGAGGAGCATAGACTCCCACTACTCCCACTCCGGAGCAGGTGGCTCCACAGTATCAGGCTCCAGCAGCCCCACTAGTTGGGGTAATTCAGCCAGTGGTTGCGGCACAGGCCGGTGATAGGCCCACCATGTCTTCTGAGGCCTTATTAAGACTGGATAAGTTTACTAAGCTCTTTCCAATTCACTTTAGTGGAACACCTTCTGAGGACCCATAGGATTATCTTGACCGCTGCCATGAGGTACTGCAGAACATGGGTATAGTTAAGACCAATGGGGTCGATTTTGTTGTATTTCAGATGACGGATTCCGCCAAGAGGTGGTGGAGAGATTGTTTGTTGACTAGACCAGCTGGGTCGCCTACAGTGACTTGGGAGCATTTCTCACGGCTATTTCTAGAGAAGTTCCTCTTTATCACATTGAGAGAGGATTTCTACAGGCAGTTTGAGCATCTCCAGTAGGACAGTATGATTATTACTCAGTACGAGACCCGTTTTGTGGATGTAGCCCGTCATGCTATCCTTTTACTTCCTACTGAGGGGGAGAGACCGAGGAGGTTTATTGAGGGACTTACTCACCCTATCAGGCTTCAGATGGCCAAGGAGACCAGAAATGAGATTTCTTTTCAAGCGACTGCTAATGTTGCTAGGAGGAACGAGATGTTTCTTGCACAGGAGAGATGGCAGGGGTCTGATAAGAGGCCTTATCAGTTCGGTGGGTTCAATGGTGCCTCATCTGGAGGCATGGGTAATTTTGGTAGGGGTCATCCTCCCAGGACATTTTATTCAGCACTCCATGCATCCTACAGTGCACCACTAGCTCCATTAATGCACCTTCGATCCAGGGTTTCCAAGGTGGTTACTCAGGTCGACAGAGTCAATTTTAGGGTCAGCAGTCACAGCAACCGAGGTCCTGTTATACTTGTGGTGATCCGAGGCACATTGCTAGATTTTGCCCCATGTCTCAAGGCAGCATGCAACAGCAGGGTTCTCGTGCTATGGTTCCAGCACCGGTTGTTTCACTGCCAGCTTAGCCAGCTAGAGGTAGGGGTCAGGCAGTTAGAGGTGGAGGTCATGTCGTTAGAGGTAAAGGCCAGCCAGTTAGAGGCCGTCCCAGCGAAGCAGTTTAGAGTAATGGGGCCCAACCCTAATTTTACGCTTTTCCAGCTAGGCCTGAGGCCGAGTCATCCGATGCTGTGATTACAGGTATTATTCCAGTTTGCCATAGAGATGTTTCAGTTCTATTTGATCCAGGATCTACTTATTGTTATGTGTCCTCTTATTTTGCTTCATATCTAGTGATTCCTCATGATTCTCTAAGTGCTTATGTGTGTGTGTCCACTCCAGTGGAAGATTCTATCATGGTAGATCATGTCTATCATTCGTGTGTGGTTAATATTAGGAGTCTTGAGACTAGTGTGGATCTTCTACTTCTTGATATGGTAGATTTTGATGTCATCTTGGGTATGGATTGGCTGTCACCTTATCATGCTATATTAGATTATCATGCCAAGATGGTGACCCTAGCCATGCCGGGGTTACCTCGATTAGAGTGGAAAGGAATTCTTGGTCATTCTACGAGCAGGGTTATTTCTTATATGAAGGCTCGGCGTATGGTCGAGAAAGGGTGTCTAGCCTATTTGGCTTATATTCGCGATTCCAGTGCGGATGTTCCTTCTATGGACTCAGTACCAGTTGTTCGTGAATTTCCAGAAATATTTCCTGCAGATTTGCCGGGGATGCCACCTGACAGAGATATTGACTTCTGTATTGACTTAGCTCCGGGCACTCAGCCCATTTCTATCCACTATTCCATAAGGCCCCGTCAGAGTTGAGAGTATTGAAGGAGCAGTTACAAGACTTGCTTGATCAGGAATTCATTAGACCTAGTGTCTCATCCTGTGATACACTAGTATTATTTATAAAGAAGAAAGATGGTTCAATGCGAATGTGTATAGATTATCGGCAGTTGAACGAGGCTACTATCAAGAACAAGTATCCACTTCCAAGAATTGATGATTTATTCGATCAGCTTCAAGGTGCCAAGGTGTTTTCAAAGATCGACTTGAGGCCTGGTTACCATCAGTTGAAGATTAGGGCATCTGATGTCCCTGAGATAGCTTTTTGGACTCGGTATGGACATTACGAATTCCTAGTAATGTCATTTGGGTTGACAAGTGCCCCAACAACATTTATGGATTTGATGAATCGGGTGTTCAAACCCTATCTGGATTCTTTTGTGGTTGTATTCATTGATGATATCTTGATTTACTCTAGCAGTCGAGAGGAGCATGAGCAGCATCTTCAAAGTGTGCTTCAGACTTTGAAGAATAATCAATTATATGCCAAATTTTCAAAATGTGAATTTTGATTAGACTCAGTTGCCTTTTTGGGACATGTTATATCGCCAGAAGGCATAAAAGTGGATCCTAAGAAGATTGAGGTTGTTCAGAATTGGCCTAGACCTACTTCAGTTACAAAGATCCGGAGTTTTCTAGGTTTGGTAGGTTATTATCATCGGTTCGTGGAGGGGTTTTTATCTATAGCAAGCCCATTGACCAGACTAACCCAGAAAGGTGTTCCATTCATATGGTCAGACGAGTGTGAGTTGAGCTTTCAGAAGCTCAAGACTGCTTTGACTACGACGCCAGTGTTGGTATTACCCACAGGTTCAGGATCTTATACGGTGTATTGTGATGCATCTCGCATTGGGCTTGGTGCAGTATTGATGCAAGATGGCAGGGTGATTGCATATGCGTCGCGTCAGTTGAAAGTTTACGAGAAGAATTATCCTGTTCATGATTAGAATTGGTAGCCATTGTTCATGCACTGAAGATTTGGAGGCATTATCTTTACGGTGTCTCGTGTGAGGTATTTACTGATCATCGTAGACTTCAGTATCTGTTCAAACAAAAAGATCTTAATTTGAGGCAGAGAATATGGTTGGAGTTGTTGAAAGATTATGATATCACCATTTTTATCACCCCGGAAAGGCCAATGTGGTGGCCGATGCTTTTAGTAGAAAGGCTGTGAGTATGGGCAGTCTTGCATATATTCCGGTTGTTAAGAGACCGTTAGCTGCAGATGTTCAGACTTTGGCTAATCAGTTTGTAAGGTTAGATGTTTCAGAACCCAGTCGGGTTCTAGCTTGCACAGCGGCTCAATCTTCTTTATATGAGCGCATCAGAGAGCGGCAGTATGATGATCCTTATTTACTTGTCCTTAAGGATACGGTGCAACACAGTGATGCCAAACAGGTTGTTGTGAGGGAAGATGGAGTTTAGCGAATGTAGGGTCGTATATGTGTGCCTAATGTGGATGGGCTTTGTGAATTAATTCTGGAAGAGGCCCACAGTTCCAGGTATTCCATTCATCCAGGTACCGCCAAAATGTATCAAGATTTGCGGCAACATTATTGGTGGAGGAGAATGAAGAATGATATAGTTGCATATATAGCTGGGTGTCTAAATTGTCAACAAGTCAAGTACAAGCATCAGAGACCTGGTGGTTTGCTTCAGAAGTTAAAAATTCCTGAGTGGAAGTGGGAGTGTATCACTATGGATTTTGTTGTTGGGCTTCCACGGACTCAGAGAAAATTCAACACAGTTTGGGTCATTGTGGACAGGTTGACCAAGTCAGCACATTTCATTCCAGTAGTAGTTATCTATTTTTTAGAGCGGTTAGCTGGGATTTACATTCGTGAGATTGTCCGCCTTCACAGTGTGCCTGTGTCTATCATTTCTGATTGAGGTACCCAGTTCACTTCACATTTCTGGAGGGCTGTACAGTGTGGGTTAGGCACGCGAGTTGATTTGAGTATAACATTTCATCAATAGACAGACGGACAATCAGAGCGCACTGTTCAGATATTGGAAGATATGCTTCACGCTTGTGTTATAGACTTTGGAGGTTCTTGGGATCAGTTCTTACCACTTGCTGAGTTTGCTTATAATAATACCTACCAGTCGAGCTTTCAGATGGCTACATATGAGGCATTATACGGAAGGCGATGTCTTTCGCTAGTTGGATGGTTTGAAATAGGAAAGTCTCAGTTGTTGGGTACCGATTTGGTACATGATGCCTTGGATAAGGTCAAGATTATTCAGAATCGACTTCGCATAGCTTAGTCTAGGAAAAAGAGTTATGCCGACCATAAGGTTCGTGATATTGTATTCATGGTTGGAGAAAGAATATTACTCTGGATTTCACCTATGAAAGGTGTAATGAGGTTCGGAAAGAAGGGCAAGTTGAGCCCTAGGTATATTGGACTCTTTGAAATTCTTGAAAGGGTGGGTAAAGTAGCCTACAGGCTTGTATTACCACCTAGTTTATCTGCGGTTCATCCGGTGTTCCATTTATCTATGCTTCAGAAATATCATGGTGATTTGTCCCATGTGTTAGATTTCAGCTCAGTCCAATTGGACAAAGATTTGACTTATGAAGAGGAGCAAGTAGCTATTCTAGCCCGGCAGGTCCGACAGTTAAGGTCTAAGAGTTATCCATCTGTTCGAGTACAATGGAGAGGTCAACCAGTAGAACCATCTACCTGGGAGTCTGAGTCGAACATGCGAAATAAATATCCATACCTCTTCACCAGCTCAAGTACTTTTGTAATTCCGTTCGAGGACGAACGTTTGTTTTAGAGGTGAAGAATGTGATAACCCAAAAGGTCATCTTTAAATTTAATAATTAATTATGTGTTCTAAGACCTCAAAAAGCACTATTTATCATTCCTCGACTAGTGTGTGTAGTCCGTATAATTTTTCGGAAAGTTTTTATGTGAAAAATAGATTAAAATGTTAAATAGAGCCTTAAAACTCAACTAAGTTGACTTTGGTCAATATTTTTAGCAAACAAAACCTGGATCAGTATTTTGACAATTCCGGTAGGTCCGTATCGTGATTTTGGACTTGGGCGTATGCCCGGAATTTGATTTGGAGGTCCCTAACTCAAGTTAAGGCCATTTAACGGAAACTAATAATTTAAAGGCTAAAGATTTCCAAGTTTGACCACGGAGTTGACTTTTTGATATCGGGGCCGGAATCTGATTCTGGAAATTGGAATAGCTCCATTATGTCATTTATGACTTGTGTGCCAAATTTAAAGTCATTCCGCATTCATTTAACATGTTTCGGATCAAGATTTGTAAATTGAAAAGTTTGAAAACTTAAAAGTTCGAATCGAGGTGTGAATTATAATTTCAGCATTGTTTGACGTGATATGAAACCCCGAATAAGTCCGTATTATGTTACAGGACGTGTTGGTATATTCGGACGGGGTCCCAAGTACCCCGAGTGTGATTCGAATCGAAATCGGAACACGAATTGGACTTAAATAAAATCTGAAAGCTTGCTGCTTCTGGTGCATTCGCTTCTGCGAAGTCTTGGCCGAATAAGCGAGCCATGCCTCGCAGAAGCGGATGGGCTGTCGCAAAAGTGCGACCGTAATAGCGGCCCACACGTTGCAGAAGCGGGAAAGGGGGTAGTGGCAGCCTTGTGCAGAAGCGGACTCCTCTTCGCAGAAGCGAGTCCGCAGATGCGAAAAAGCTAGACAGAATACATAAAATCAGGTTTTAGCCATTTTTACTCATTTTGAGTTTTGAGTCTCGGATTTTGGCGATTCCAAGGGGATTTTTTTCGACTTTGAATTGGGTTGGTGTTCTATAACCAAAAGTGATTATATTTCATAAATCAATGTCTATATTCATCGTTTATTTCAGATTAAGATGGAAGAAATTGGAATTTTTGTAAAACTTTTCAAAAATGAAAAAATTAAGATTTAAAGGTCCATTTAACATCGGAATTTGGCAATTTTTATATGGTTGGACTCGTCTTGGAACTGGTGTTCGGATTTTGTAAGTTTTTTCGAGATTTGAGACGTGGTCCCCACTGATATTTTTGAGATGAATTTCGGATTTTAATCCGGAAAATTAGTAAATTCATATGGAATTAATCCCTACGATTTGTATTGAGTATATTGAATTGTTTATGACTAGATTTGAGGATTTAGGATACGAATTCGCGAGGCAAAGGTTTATTGGATTCTTGAATTTGGTTGCAAAGCGAGGTCAGTATCGTGGTTAACCTTGACTTGGGGGAGTAAGACTTATTTGTCTATTTGCTACATGATTTATAGTGCGGGTACAACATATATGTGAGGTGACGAGTACTTATGCGTTGTGGTTGAGTCAAAGTATGCAGGTGGAATTTGTTTATGGTGAATAATTGCCTATTTAATTAAGATATTCCTGCTTAAGTTTATTATTGATTATTTGATCATTACTCGTGAAATTATTATTCATTTAAGTATTGTTGAATATTTCGGAAGGTGAAGTAGGTATTTTGGTATTGAATTGATTGATAAGTGTATATCCACGCATTTAAATACTCTTCCGAATTTATATAATTATTTTCACGGTGAGAAAGAGTGTAAAAGAACGAAGGGTGATGCCGTGCAATTTTAATTATTCATAATATTATTGTCATAGTAAGGAAGAGTGTAAAAGCACGAAGGGTGTTGCCGTGCCATTTGTGAGTGTAAAAGCACGAAGAGGTGTTGCCGTTCCATTTGTGAGTGGAAAATCACGAAGGGTGTTGTCGTGCCATTTGTGAGTGTAAAAGCACGAAGGGTGTTGCCGTGCCATTTGTGAGTGTAAAAGTACGAAGGGTGTTGCCGTGCCAAATGATAGTAAAAGCACGAAGGGTGGTACCGTGCCATTTTTATATTATCAATTGATCATTTTATTGTTGAGGAATTAATTGACTGCTAAGTGATACACCTCCTACTGAAATTACTATATCATCCCTCTTCGCATGTTCCCTCCCAATTTATAAATTGTTAATTATTGTATTAATGTTACTTTGTATTTCTATATACTTTTACAGGTTATTTATGTACGTGTCTTGTCATAGCCTCGTCACTACTTCGTCGAGGTTAGGCTCGGCACTTACCAGTACATGGGGTCGGTTGTAATGATACTGTACTCTGCACTTCTTGTGCAGATTTCAGAGTTTGTCCCAGCAGCGTACATTAGATTTGCCCGGATACATGTACCAGCACAGATTTGAGGTATAACTGTACAGCGTTCGCAGTTCTGAAGTCCCCTTCTATTTTATCTCAATTGTGTATTATCTTTCAAACAGTTTGAATTTTATTCAGACCTTTATTTGTATTATCCTAATAGATCCTGCACTTATGACACCAGATTCGGGGATGTATTTTGATAATTCGGTATTTATGGTCTTCCGCACTTTATCTTTTCTATCTAATTAAATTTTCTTGAAAAAAAATATATAGTTAAGATTATTTTAACGTTGGTTTGCCTAGCAAGTGAAATGTTGGGCGCCATCACGATCCTGAAGGTGGGAAATTCCGGGTCATGACAGAGCCTTATCGGATGCCCATGGCAGGGGACCGATGATGTTCATTCCCCATTTCATGAATGGCCAAGATGATAAGACCGAAACTCCCCAGGCTGATGGATCATCAGTGCATGCCTCTGACAGCCGTCGCATTTCCATACGAACTCCTTCACATCTTTCTTCATGTCGATCCAGTAATAGACGTCTCTGATTATCTTACGAACCAACGATTCGGCCCCCGAATGGTTCCCGAAGGTGCCTTCGTGAACTTCTCTCAAAACGTATTCGGTGTCTCCCCGTCCTAGACATATGGCGAGTGGGCCATCGAACACTCTTATGAACTGGGTATTATCCTCAGACAGGCTGAACTTGGCCGCCTTCGTGAGCACAACTCTCGATTCTTTAGGATCCGAGGGCAGCTTCCTGGTCTTCAGGTAATCTATATACTTGTGTCTCGAGTCCCAGGTTAAGCTTGTCGAGTTTATCTCGGTGTGGCCTTCTTCCATTACTGATTTCATGAGTTGTATGATCGTTCCCGAGCTGAATTCATAGTCATCAACCGACGACCCCAAGTTAGCTAGAGTATTGGCTTCGCTGTTTTGATCCCGGGGTACATGTTGCAGGGTCCACTCCTTGAATCGATGTAGTGTTACCTGTAGTTTATCTAGGTATCTTCGCATTCGTTACTCTTTCACTTCGAATGTCTCATTGACTTGATTCACCACAAGGAGGGAATCACATTTAGCTTCGATCACCTTGGCCCCAGGCTTTTAGCTAGTTCGAGACCTGCAATCATGGCCTCATACTCAGCCTCATTGTTAGTTAATTTCACAGTTCTAATAGATTGTCTAAATACATTACCTGTGTGCGGCTTCAACATGATGCCGAATCCGGACCCCTTTGCGTTCAAAGCACCATCCGTAAAGAGGGTCCAGATCAATGAGAAAGTCCTTGAGATTAACAACAATTCCTTTTCGACTTCGGGTAATAAGGCCGGCGTGAAATCGGCCACGAAGTCTGCCAAAATTGGAGATTTGATTACGGTTCAGGGTTGATATTCAATATCATACCCACTAGTTTCCACTGCCCATTTGGCCAATCGTCCCGAGAGCTCGGGGTTTGTGCATTATGTTCCTGAATGGGTAAGTAGTCACGGCACATATGTGATGGTATTGAAAATATAGCCTTAACTTCCTGGAGGCACTTAGCAAAGCGAGCGCCAATTTCTCTAGGTGAGGATCCCTTGTTTCGGCCTTGCCTAGAGTCGTGCTAACATAATATATAGGGAATTGCATACCTTCTTCTTATAGGACTAAGACTCCACTTACCGCTATCTCGGATACCGCTAAGTACAAGAACAACCGCTCATCTGCCTTCAGAGTATGAAGTAAAGGCGGACTCAAAAGGTACCATTTGAGTTCTTTCAAAGTTTGCTGGCACTCCAGGGTCCACGAGAAGTTATTCTTCTTCTTCAATAATGAGAAGAACCAATGGCTCTTATCGGAGGACCTTGAAATGAATCGACCCAAGGCGGCTATGTGCCCGATTAGTCTTTAAACTCCTATGACATTGTCCACCACAATGATGTCTTCTATGGCCTTGATCTTGCCGGGATTGATCTCGATTCCCCGGTTGGACACCATGATCAAAGGAACTTCCTAGACCCTACTCTGAATGCGCATTTCTCCGGGTTCTGCTTCATATTGTATTTCTTCAGTATATTGAGGGTTTCCTGCAAATGTTTCAGAATGTTCCTCTGCTCGCAGGAACTTAACTAACATGTCGTCAATGTAAACCTCCATTGATTTTTCTATTTTCTCCTCGAACATCCGATTTACTAGGCTTTGGTAAGTGGCACCGAAGGTTTTAGTCCGAATGGCATTACGTTATAACAATAGGTATCGTATTTAGTGATGAATGAAGTATTTTCCCGGTCGCCCGAATCCATCCGGATCTGGTTGTACCCGGAATAGGCATAGAGAAAGCTAAGTATCTCATGGTCGGCCGTTGCATCTTTCATAAGATCGATGTTAGGCAAAGGAAAAGAGTCCTTAGGTCATGCCTTGTTCAAGTCTTTGTAGTCTACACATATTCTTAATTTATTTCCTTTTTTAGGCACTACCACTACGTTTGCCAACCAGTCGGGGTACTTAACTTCCCGAATGAAACCTATTTTAAGGAGTTTGGATATCTCGTCTTTGAATAATGCGTGTTTGACTTTGGATTGAGGCCTCATCTTCTATTTAACCAGGTGAAACTTCGGATCTAAGCTCAACTTGTGAGTAGTTATTTCCGGCGGGATCCCTGTCATGTCAAGATGGGACCAAGCGAAACAATCTATGTTAGTTATAAGAAATTCAATGAGTTTTTTCCTAAGCTCGGGAGTAAGCCCCATGCCCAGGTATACCTTCTGATCGGGCAAGTTCTTGATCAATATGACTTTCTCCAGCTCCTCAACTATCGACTTGGTGGCATCAGAATCGCCAGGGGCTATGAAAGACCCGGGGACTCCGTAATCGTCCTCCTTGCTCGTCCCCTGCTTTTCTGGTTCGTTCGGGGCCGGATTCGGTGATTGGTATTTGGTTTCTTCCTTGGTGACCGAACTCAGGTTCTTCGATGTCGAGACTGCGAATATTGGGACTACCTCATCGACCATGAACATCTCTTTTGCAGTCGGTTGCTCTTCGTAAACTATTTTGATCTCTCCCGGTGTGGGGAATTTTAATGCATGATGTAGTGTCGAGGGTACTTCCCTCATGTTGTGAATCCAAGGCCTCCCGAATAGAGCATTGTATCTCATATCTCCTTCGATCATGTAGAACTTTGTTTCCTGAACGATTTGGGCAGTGTTTACCAGCAGGGTTATCTCCCTTTTAGTGGTCTCACATGCCATATAAAACCTGTTTAAAACTCGGACTGCAAGCACAATTTGGTGTTGTAGACCCGGATGTTCCACGACCCCCGATCTGATGATATTGGTCGAGCTACCTGGATCAATTAACACGCGCTTAACTCGAGATTTATTTATGAGTATAGATATTACTAGTGCATCATTGTGTTGTTGCATGATGCCTTCACCATCCTCATCATTGAAAGATACGGTTCCCTCGGGTACATAATCTCGATTCCGTTTTTCTCTTGTAATGGACACTTTAGTGCGCTTTAACATCGGCCCATAGGGGACGTCAACCCCACCAATGATTATGTTGATGATGTGTTGAGGCTCCTCTTGCTCGATCTTCTTGTTGGAGTCTCTGTTCCTGAAGTGATTTTTGGCTCGATCACTCAAACATTCTTGGAAGTGTCCGTTATTGAACAACCGGTCTACTTCTTCTCTCAGTTGTCGGCAATCTTCGGTTCTGTGGCCAAGAGTGCCATGATATTTACACATTAGGTTGGGATTCCTTTGAGCAGAATCAAATTGTAACGGTCGAGGACACTTGGTATCTTTGATGCGTCTGATGGCTGATTTGATGCCGACTTCATCAACGTTGAAGTTGTACTCTGATAACCTTGGTGCTTCCTTAGACCCGATGGGAATGTCAAAACCATTTATGCTCATGAGTCCCTGGTTATTATGACCTCGGTCGCTTCTTCTTTCACTTCTCACAGTGTTGCGTCCGGACCCATTACCCATTCGATCTCCATTGTAGGGTTGATAACGGTATTTGTTCGATCTCGGTTCATGATCAATGGCCTTTTTGGATTTTTCACTAGTCATGACGGGATAAACGAAACCGTAAGGGGCCCCGAGCTAATAGTCTTCAACCCTGATTTTGGATTGGTACCGGTTATGGACGTCGTCCCAAGTTACCGCCGGGTATTCTATCAAATTTTGCTTCAACTGCTGTGAAGACAATGAGCTTCGAGGATTGAGTCCTTGGGTGAAGGACTGAACGGCCCAATCATCTGTGACATAAGGAAGATCCATCTGTTCTATTTGAAACCTCGATACGAATTCCCTTAGCATCTCGTTATCTCGTTTCTTTAACTTGAAAATGTCTGATTTCCTGGTCTCGACCTTGATGGACCTAGCGTGCACTTTTACAAAGGCATCTGCAAGCATAGCAAATGTGTCAATAGAATTAGGGGTAAGTTGTGATACCATATCATAGCTCCTTTTGACAAGGTCTCTCCAAACTTTTTCAGCAGAACGGATTCAATTTCATCATCTTCCAAGTCATTTCCCTTGATGGCGCACGTATAAGAGGTCACATGTTCACTTGGTCCGGTTGTTCGATTATACTTCAGAATTTCGGGCATACAAAACTTCTTTGGGATTGACTTCAGAGTTGAGCTCGGAGGGAAAGGCTTTTGGAATTTTTTTTTGGAATCCACACCCTTTAGTATCGGTGGTGCTCCGGGGATTTGGTCGACCCTGTAGTTATTGGTCTCCACTTTTTTGTCGTTGGCTTCAATTTTCTTTTCTCCCGATTTCACTCATTTTGTCAGTTCCTCAAGCATCTTTATTATCTCGAGGTTCGTCTTGGGTTCTTCTTCACCCGCCCTTTCTACGGCCAATTCATTTTTGCTGGCATTTTTCCGAGACAATTCGGGCTCAACTCTGCTGGAGGCTCGACTTTGGTTCTGCAACTGGGCTATCGCTGCCTGTTGAGCCTGTAACATTTCGAAGATCACACGCAAGTTGATCCTATCACCTTCGCCAACGTGTGTACTCCGGGCTATCGACCAGGCTCCCCCGCGAATGTTGTTTTCAGGGTGAGTAGGCTAGTTTGATTCGATAGCCACGTGTGACTTATCATCGACCGGATCAGCAATTGGGAATCCATTGGGGTCAGCAGGGGGCACCTCATTGCTGGGTACCACGTTGTTATTTTTGCCATGGTGGCCGAACTCAGCATCCACGTTCAAATGGGCAGATTGGGAGTTCGACATTTTTAATTTGACCTGAAATTAAAAGCTCAAAGAACAAGTGTAAAATATTGTGTGTTATGGAAATTTGTATCAAATTACCACTATTATACTTAGCCCCACGATGGGCGTCAAACTATTTACCCTAAAAAATGGATAACAATTAAATTTGTAAGTGGTTTTAAGGATATGTGGATTAAATCAATATAAATGATAAACTGCGTTAGATTAAACAGATAACAGACGTAATAAATTGTCAAACCAATCAAGAGGAGTGATCACGGACTTAGTAACAGCTTAATAAAATGTCTGCCTTCGATCCCAGGAACACGTTATTGATGAACAAAAGTAAGAACTTTGAATAACAGAGAAAATAAGAATATATTGCCTTGATATGTGTGTTACAGTATACCTAATGAATAATTATACCCCCCATTTATATAGTAGGAGAGTCTTACCCTAAGTGCAATTCCATAAAAGGTAAAAATCTTTCGTTTAACTAATCATCAGTTTTCTGCCGATACGTGCCGAGATTCATGCCGTGACATCCGGCTGGTCACGGATATCACGACCTTTTATTGGTCATGCTCGATTATCTGGTAACACCCTCCGAGATTTTTGGGATTCGAACCGATCCTAGGGGTTGTAGCCTCGATACTCCCGAGGGCAGACGTTTTGCCCGGACCCCGGCTCGAGGGGCTCCTTGCCTCGATTCCGGTCCCTTACAGACACGTCTCTTCCTCCGTTTATTTTATCAAAAATTGAAGCGTCCTATGGGCTCGGTTTTACCTGTACACAAGATGAAAAGTAGCATAGTTGTATATGTGAAATTTATATATGCAAGGTCACATTCGCATACATGGAACCTACATTTGCAAGTCTAAACCATGAAGTCATGAATGGGAGCAAAAGAGCTATATATGCATATGTGGAATCTATATACGCAAAGGTCACATTTGCATACATGGAACCTACATTTGCAAGTCTAACTCATGAAGTCAAGATTGAAAGAAAAAGAGTCATAGATGCATGTGTGGAATCTGTATTTGCAAAGGTCACATTCGCATACATGGAGCCTAAATTTGCAAGACTAACTCATGAAGTCAAGAGTAAAGCACAAGTGTCATAGTTGCATATATGAAATCTACGTACACAAAAGTCACATTCACATATATGGATTTCACATTCACAAAAGTGGAACATGACAAAAACTACTTATCTTTTCCTATAAACAGCAAGCTCTCTTTGTATAAGGATATTCAATCGTTGTAACACAAGAACTAGTCTTGGTCTTTCTTTTCTTGTAGTAAATATATTTCCTTAGTCTTCTAAATATTTCTAGTCTTCTAAATATATTTTTAAGCTTTTCTTACTCTATAATGGAGTAATCTCTTTTCGTTGGGATAGTTGATGAACCTTGATATATTTTATAATACTATCTCAGTTTTTATATATTCTTGGCTTGAAACTTTTTATTTACATTTCATTCTGTGTTGGAATGATGGTTTTTAATTACTCTATTATCACGTCTATATATTTTATCTCTAAGTTATTCATATATTAATTTTGTAATTCTCGCGGAGCAAAATTAATATATAATAACTGATGAATAAAATAGTAGAGTAAAAGCAATTTTTAAGTAAACTATTATTTCAAGTCAGTAATCTTGCTTTCTTCAGTTTTAATTCTCAAGGAGGAATTGTTGTAGGCAAGATTATTGATCCTTAGTAAAAATATTCTTAAAAAAGTTTTTCTTTCTTTTAGGACAATTCAAGCAAGGAAAATATTTTGGTTTAAACGTCACTAGTCTTAAGTTGATTAATTAATATAATTCTCACAGAGTGTTATTTATTGGCTATTTCTTAGTGAGAAAAATACAATTGTATTAGAAATAAGCAAATATTCTTTAAAAAAATAAATGTAAAAATTGAGATTTTATTATAGTAATATTATCAAGTGAATTCAATGATTCCCAACTCTTTTTAAAAAATTATAAATCTTTCAAAAGTTCTTTGTTTTATTTCTTAGCAAGTTTTAAACCTCACTCACTTTTTTCATCAATTTGATTCTCTCAAATAGTAGTTAAAATATTATAAGTATGTACCATAGATTATTCAGTCTCTGTGAGACGATATCTTAAACTATACTAGTATTTGATAGAGTACGAGCAAAAAATTCCAATTCACGTTGGCCTCGTCACTCCTCCCCTCCCCTCCCCTTCCTTACTTCTTCCATCACCAATATCTCCGGCCTCTCCTCCACCAATGCCACTATCTACACTACATAATCAGACCCACGTACATATATAGCAATTTTCATAAGATGAAGACTTCGGAAACAATCTCTTTATCTACACAGGGTAGGCGTAAGGTTTGAGTACACTTTACTCCTTCCAGGCCCCACTTTGTGGGATTATAATGGGTTTGTTGTTGTTGTTGCTCTTGTGATAATCCATTATGTCACATAAATAATCAGATTCACATAGCTCCCACCAAAATAGAGAGCAACTTCCCGATGAGCAAAGATCGCGTTCGATTAAAATTGTAGTTAAAAAACGAAAAAAATACCAAGAATGAAGAACTCAGTTCTCCAAAACTGGAAATCAGAAAGCTAAAAAATTCAACCCATCTCAAGCAAAAATAGCAAAAGTTTAAGGGGGAAATAGCCGGTATCAATGTGTAGTCAATAAATTCAATTTCTTTTTGTGTTCTAGTTTAAGTGATACCAAAATTCGCCTCTCTGGTATGTCAATTTAGTTGCTAAACTAGAAGAAGATGAGTTGCTCAATCGAAAAAATCCCTGAACCTTGGATAAATGGGAATGTTGACAAGGAAAATGGTAAAATCAAAGGTAAAAGTGGGAAAATATAGCTAATCATGGCTTAGAATTGTAATTGAAAACGTACGTCATTTTAAAAATGAAGAACCAACTGAAGGGATTTAGGTCTCGTTTGGTACGAGGGATAAAAAATAATTAATCCTGGATCAAATTTGAGATGAGTCTATTTCATGTTTGGTTGGATTAAAATCGTAATATAACTAATCTCAGATTAGTTATCCAGGATTATAATATTTTTTTATTCTTATGAGAGAGTGGATAACTAATTTCGAGATAATTAATCATGAGATAACAAACGACCCCTTAGGGTGGTGTTAATGATAGCACTGGTGGTGGAGAGGAGGAGAGGTAGGGAAAATGAGTTGGGTATGGTGAGGTGGCACGTTACGTGGTATTTTTACCCAAAAAGTATAATAGAGGATAAAATTAAATGTTCCATCTGCTTCAATTTAAATGACACACTTTTTTTATTAGTCTATTTTAAAAAGAATGATACATTTATATATTTGAAAACAATTTAACTTTAAAATTTTTATTTTACCTACTTTGTCCTTAAGTGAATCTTACAAAAATGTTCCAAATAAGTCTCAACTTACCAACATGTAGCTATTAATTATAGACTTACCAAAATTAGTCAAGCACATATAAAAATTAAAACCCATAAATAAATAAGGTTCTTTCTCTCCAAGAATCTCACGCAAAGATCTCCTTTCATTTTTTAAGCGTGATCAACAACATTAGATGCAAAACAGAAAAGAAATTTCATGGATGAGTTAGCAAATAAGGTGATATAAATATAAATATATATATATATGAAATACAAATAAATTATATATATACAAGATTCCAAAAATCTAAGCAAAAAATGACCTTTTTCAATGGGTATGGTTGAAATTCAGTAAAAACAAATAGATGAGTCAATAAACAAAATTTGACAAAGATTGGAGGTGATTTGGACAGATTTGGTATCAAAAATTCGTAGTTAAAATCGAGTTCAAAAAATTCTTTTGTGACACATGTATCACGCACGTATCTCACACACATTTATACATGCGATAACCATGTGATAAACATTTGATACAGTTATGATACATATATGGTACATGAATGATATACAGTGTGATACACATATCATTCTTTTTATGTTCATCTTCTATTTCGAATTTTCAATTCAAACCAGCTCAAAACTCCACCAAATCATTTCAAAACTGAGATTCAAGCTCCTTAAGATGTACCCAATCTATTATAATAACACACACTCAAAAGAAAGCAAAATATTTAAAAAAAATTTTTGTCTAAAATAGCTAATTGGCTAATATTGATAATATTTGGTTAATATCAGTAAGGTTATATGAATTAGCCAATTTTTATAATAAGCTCCTTATAAATGGACATAGCTGGTAGTTTCCCTATCCTTAATGATAAACATTTATAGTCACAATAATGTTATGGCACTACAAAACTTTTGTCCCTTAAATTTTTAAGATCACATGTTTCAAAAATTATTTTTTTAAACTTTGTATCAAATCAAACTAAATCATCTAAATTGAAACGTCACATAAAGGGGTAAGTTTGACCTTTTCCCAAAGGGACTCATGTGTGACATGCGTTCTCATATTTGGATATGAGGTTGTTAGCTCCAAAGGTGAATTGTTATGTACAGCCTGTTTCAATGGTTGTTATGAATCGTTTCGCAATATATTATTATATCTTATTATATAATAATTATACTGTATTATTTTAATATATATAATATTTGAATAAATTATCTTATTTATCATAAAAAATAAACTTGCAATATTACGAATAAAAAATAAGGTACGAGATAAAATTATTATATAAAAAAGGTAGGATAAAAGATAAAATAAAATAATTTAATAATAAGGAGGGGCAAAAAGAGAGGAAAAACTAAGATAACGATGCGACCACACCAAATTCGTCCTTATGTAGAATGACACTTTTCGTCATTATGTAACGACGAATTTAACGATACGATATAAACTTAAAAAATAATCACAATTAATATTGCATTTAAAATGATACAGTACAATAGGTAACAACAATCCAAACAATATAAAGGGGATAATAAATTCTACTCCCTCCGTTTTAATTTAGATAAGCTAGTTTGACTCGGCACAGAGTTTAAGAAAAAAGAAGAAATTTTTTGAAACTTGTGGTCTTAAAAACTTAAGGGGTACAAGCTTTGAGGGGTCATGACATTTGTGTGTTTATAAGCATTTCTCATTAAAGATAAAATGGGTAAAATGAGAGTTTAAAGTATAATTATTTCTAAATTTAAAAAAATATAACTTATTTTGGAACATACTAAAAAGTTTGGAACAAATTAAAAAGAAAGATATCTCATATAATTTGAAACGCAGGGTTATTGCATTTGTTTCAAAAATTAGGGTACATGTTCAAAGGATTATTTTAAAAAAATTAATAATAATGCACTGTTTACTGAACTATGGTTAATTGCATCCTCAACAACTCCAATTGCACATACCATCAACCGTTCCATTTCCAATTTCTCCACTACTTCAGGTAACGAAGCCATTTGCAAGCAATTGTTGTTTTAGTATGACGTTATCTCTGAGAACTCACCGGAGAGGTAACGAGGAGAAGAATCGGAGGGTAGGTTATCGGTGAAATTCATGTCGATTCACGGACAGAGCTCGGGGAGCAGCAGTTCGGAGTTGTTGTGAAGGTCGAGGACGGCACGGGTAATCGGACTTTCTCGCCAGTGGTAAAACTTTCGCCGGTGACTGGACGGAGGAGATGTAGTTGTCTTAGTCAAAGATTTCTTTCCTTTGCTTCAGTCAATTAGGTGATCTTAGTTCAATTTTGATATCGTTGACATGTTAAATATATGGGAATTTCTTTTTCAAATAATACTCTATTCTTGGTTTAAATAGAACAATGGAAACTTATCAGAAAGTATGTGATAAACCTATACGTGTTGCATCTTTGCTTCTTCCTATTTTTGTTTTGTTCTGTTATTCTCTTTTTCCATGTCCACAATGTGCCAATGATTATTCAAAATTAGTACCTTGGTAGGTAGAATTCTCAAGTCTTCAGCTTTTAAAAAAAAAAAAAAAAAAATCAAAACCAAGAAAAAGTGACTGTCTACATCTAGGAAATTTCATAAAAAATAAACAATTTGTTTTGATTTTGATATAGTAGTACTCCCTACTATGTATCAAACTTTATTGTTTCCAGTGTGCAATAGTTGACTTCAACAAATTATCAGGAAGTATTCAACAAATTAATGAGCACCACTTGATATACTTAGCAGTAGTAGTCAAATTTGTCTATCATTTTTGAGTGCCAACTTTCTGCAAATTTCTTCATTCACAAATCTTGAAAGTTCTTTGCAGAAGTTGGGAGAGATATGGCTACAGTTTATGCTGCAGTAACTTCTCTGATGGGAACAATACAACTGATTTCACAATCCACCTCAGACCTTCAGGAGGATCACAAAGAACACTTGAAATTACTCTACGACAAGGTTGGTTCTATGCTAGAGTTTCTTGACACTAATTCTGATGATGAACCAATGAGGGATTTGCTAAAAAAGGTCAAAGATGTAGCACATAAAGTAGAAGATGAAGTTGAATCACACATTTGGAGAGGGGACCATAAGACGCTTCTTAAAATCTTGCAACGAGTGTTCCACCTTCCAACAAAGGCACATGAGAGGCTTCTTAAGATCTTGCAACGGGCTATAGAAGAAGTTGATTCTGTCAAAGAAGAGCTCAACAAGCTGAAGGATAATAATAATAATAATAATATGCGAGCTGGAAATTTTTCACTTGGAGGTTCTAGTTCACCACGATTGCATGTTTCAACCCTCGAGAACAACATGGTGGGGCACAACATTGAACAAGAGCTCATGCGGGGTCAACTTACAGGACACTCGTCTCAGCTGGAAGTCATCTCTATTGCTGGGATGGGCGGCATTGGCAAGTCAACCTTTGCCAAAAGAATGTTTAATGATCCCTCAATTGTGAGCTTCTTTGATGTTCGTGGATGGGTTACTGTATCCGAGGACTACAATTTAAGAAAGATGCTTCTATCCCTCCTTCAAGATGTTGGGGTAAATGCGGAGCTTGATAAGAAAAGCGATATTGGAGAACACAGTGAAGAAGAAGAAGAAGAAGGAGAAGGAGGAGGAGGAGGAGGAGGAGGACAAGAAGAAGAAGGTAACTTGAAGAAGAAGAAAAAGAAGATAAGTGATGTACAACTAGCAAATCGCATGCAGAAAAGCGATGGAGAACTAGCAGATCGCTTGCAAAAAAGTTTAAAAGGTAGGAGGTATTTGATTGTTGTGGATGACATATGGAGCACAGAAGCTTGGGATGAGTTTAGGCTATGGTTTCCAGAATACAATAATAGAAGTCGGATATTATTGACTACTCGAGACATTAAGGTTGCTCAATATGCTAGCTATCCTAGGGATCCTTCTCCAATGCGTTTCCTGAAGCCAGAGGAAAGTTGGACTTTATTTTGCCAAAAGGCATTTGACCAAAAAGTCTGTCCAATTGAATTTGAGAATATTGCAAGGGAAGTTGTGAAAAATTGCAATGGATTACCACTGATGATTTCTGTGGTTGCAGGGGCTCTATCTAGCAAGAGGACAGTGGATGAGTGGAGGAAAGTAGCTCAAAGTGTGAGTTTGTTAGTAAATCTTGATGATTATCAACGCTGCTCAAGAGTGCTCGCTTTGAGCTACAATCATCTTCCGTCTCATTTGAAAGCTTGCTTTCTGTATTTTGGAGTTTTTCCGAAAGCAAGTGAGATTTCTGTGAAGAAGTTGATTAGATTATGGGTTGCCGAAGGATTCCTGGAGCTGAAGGGGTTTGAGGGATTGGAAAAAGTGGCTACTAGTCTTTTAAGTAATCTTATTGATAAAAGTCTAGTTGTTGTTGGTAAGCGAAGTTTGAATGACAAAATCAAGACATGTAGGATTCATGATCTTCTGCACGATTTTTGCTTGAGAGAGGCTGAAAACGAGAATCTCTTGTATGTTACAGAAACGCCGGTGAGTACATATGAAGGATCTAGAAAGGTTTCCTCTCAAGTTCGTCGGTGGGTGTCAGTTTATCCAAAGGACGGTAGGTTTTCTCCAATTCATTTTAATTGTAGAAAAACACGTTCTCTTCTGGTTTATTCCTACATAACCGAGCATTCTCGTTCTAAATTAGGACTAGACCATTTCAAACGTCTTAGAGTATTGCAATTGGAGAAAAGTTGGTATGAATTCCCTAGTGAAGTAGTACACCTAGTTGCTTTAAGGTATTTGTCTGTGAAGGTTTCTAGGAGTCCTCAAGATCTACCAATTTTCAATCTTATGAATTTACAAACTTTTATTTTTCCTCAAAATATGCCAGAATACCAAGAAGTCATATATTTGCCAAGTGAAATTTGGGAAATGTCTCAGTTGAGGCATCTTCGGTCTACAAGGATGTATTTATATTCTCCTCCTCCAATGGTATCAGATAATGAAGTTAAGTACCGGGCGTTGGAAAACTTGCAAAGTGTTTGTGGGCTGATTCCTGGTTGTTGCACAAAAGAAATATTTGAAGGGATTAAGAAAGTGAAAAAATTGGGGATTTATGGAACTAAAGATGATTTTAATAGTGAGCCTAGATGCCTCGAGAATCTAATGGATTTACATGAGCTTGAGGCACTAACTATTGTATCATACAGAAAATTCAATTCTAATACGTTTCTTAGTCTTCCATGTCCAGGTTCCTTTCCACCAAATCTCAAGAAGCTGACACTTTGCTGCACATTTTTACTGTGGAAGGACATGACAATCGTTAGCATGCTGCCCAAACTCGAGGTACTCCAGTTGAGGAATAATGCCTTTGTACCAAACATCGGCTGGAAAGTAACAGAGATGCAATTTCCTAAATTGAAATTCCTGCTCCTCGAGCAGTTGAATATTAAATATTGGAGAGCCACTGATGATTGTTTCCCATGCCTTGAGCGTATAATTATAAGAAATTGCAGGTTTTTAATAGAGATTCCCCAAGAATTTGCAGATAGTATGACACTGCAGCTAATTGAGTTACATCAATGTTATCCTTCCCTTGTGAATTCTGCTGAGCTGATCCAGAAAGAGCAATTGGAGAGTTTGGGGAATAACATGCTTAAAGTTTATGCCTTTGACACCATTAAATGTAAGTGAAGTATTTCTGAATTATATGATTCTTCAACGTCCATTATAAGTTTGAATTCTGATGAACTGCGCGTTTCACCTTTTAATTAAAATAGAAATGAGATAATCCATATTCATTTTATTCATTTTCAACGGCTTCTCTCAATTTAACTTAGCATTAAACTGCATGTGCTCTTAGACTACATTAATTGTGTACATTATAGTTGAATTAAATGGCAAAATGAAGTCTAAATTCGAATTGTTGGGACATTTGGTGAAAGACGACAACCCTTTTGAAGAATAGGTGGATGGTTGAAGTTAGAAATGTTAAATATCTTTAAAGTAATTGTATGTGTTATAGTGAGTTTTTAACTCTGATAATCTCTCAATGTTTTTTTACTTTACACTTACTCGAGACTCACTTGTAATGGCCATTTGTACAGGGAGAATCTGGGAAGAATAGGTGGATGTTTTTCTGTTAAGACACAGAAGTTATGAGAGGTCCAAGTCTTTGTTTTCTCTGAACTAGAAAGAAGAAAAAAGAAATTTTACAGAACAATGGTGTAGCCAATAAATTCAATTCAATCGCACGGCCTTGGATTGTCTTCACTCTTCAGTGGCTAATCTTTGATGAATATTTTAATTTTTAAGGTCGAGGACGGCACCGGTGACCAGACTTGCTCGCCGGTGATAAAACTTCTGCCGGTGTGACTCACGGAGGAGATGTAGTTATCTCCTACAAAACGTTGTCATATCTTTTAATTTAACTACTCTTTACGGCTTGTTTGGATTGTTATTACATTTAGTTTCATAATATATCGTATTGTATTGTACTGCATTATATTATTTGATTAATATAATATTTGTATCGTTTGACGTCGTTTCGTGATATCATGCACCAACAATATAAAAAATAAACTTGTAATATTACTTAAAAAAAAATAGAATACAGATTAGAATTATTATATAAAAAGTAAGATAAATGATAAAATATACGGCGAAGGTTCAAATATACCCATATTTAGCTAATATTTTTATTTTATACTTAAAAAAACAAAATATTAATTAAAGCAAGATCCAATTAATCATTTTATGTGACAAAATTCTTTTTCTTTTGTGACAAACTCATATGCGTTCAACTCATATGCGTTCAGATCCAGGCGTACATGTGTCCCGCAAAGGGACAAAAAAAAGAAAAGAAAAGAAAGAGGATATGGGACGAGAGGAACAGAGGGGGACAGGGCAAGAATAGAGGAAAAACAAAGGGATTCCAAAAATTCCCAAGCTCCAATTTCAAAATCACCATCCCGCATCTTTGTTATACCAATCAATAATGGATTCAAAAACCCAATACCAATAAACTCCATAACCATGTAAAACACCTTTAATCGTCAAGCTCTCTACCCCAATCTTTTAGCTTCATCATTTTTTCATCATCGAATAGCTACTAACTTCCTATATCGAAGCCACTAGTCTTAAATCTCAAATCAGCTCGAGGGTTTGGGTGTTCAGATCTAGGCCAACAGAAACAACTCAAGTGACACTTTCCGGTCGAGCTCCGATCTTTTGAAAGATTCCAGTTCATGGCTTCGTCCAGTTGTTGAGTTTGAAAATGTTGAAATTTGTTTCGTCAGTGTAAAGGTCTTAAGGTTGAAGCACACTCATGGACTAGAAAATTGGTCCAAGTTGCTGATTTTACTTCGAAAATTCGAGCCCTGCCGAAATAAGCATTCGTCGAGGTTGTTGGGTTCGTTGAGGTGCCATTGAGGTCGTTGATCAAGCTCCGGTCCGAAGGCTGATTCAAAACCCGTTTGGGATTTAAGGTCCAAATTATTTCCCTAGGAAAGTTGGATGTTTATCTTAACCCAATGTGCCGCGGGGTTTTGGATATAAAAAGAAACTGAAAAAAAAAAACTGGGTTTTAAGTGATTACCATGCTCTAAAAATTTAATATCTCCAAAATACTTTATTCACCCATAAAATTGTGGCCTCGTAACAATCAATCGTTATAGGCGCGCTTTTAATTAATCTATCGCGATTATGTATACGTTCGCGTGACATAATTCTGATTCTCAAAGTTAAAATCGAAGTACGCGTTCGCGCGACTTTGGCCAAACAATCTTAATAATAAATAAGTGTTGTGAATTGTGTACACGTACATGTGATATGATTTTTGACACGCCAAATAAAAAGAGTACACGTACGCGTGACTCGTTTCAAGATAATTTCATAATCACGAATAATCAAGCAATTAAAAGCGGTAAAAGGTAAAATGCACATAGGTTCTAAAATACGTAATTAAATAATTTAATTAAGCCAGGTATGATTAAAGCGACCGTGCTAAAATTACGGAACTCGGGAATGCTTAACACCTTCTCCCGAGTTAACAGAATTCCTTACCCGGTCTTTTGTGTTCGCAGACCAAAAATAGAGTCATTTTCCTCGATTTGGGATTCTAAAATAAACCGGTGACTTGGGACACCATAAAAATATCCCAAGTGGCGACTCTGAAATTAAATAAATAATCTCATTTCGATTAGTGTCACTTAAATTGGAAAAACTCCCCACATATCCCTCGGGAAAGAGGAGGTATGACAGTTGGTCAATTCTAAATATCTCCTAATTAATTAAAAAGACCCATTATCCATACCCGAAAAATAATTTTCTAAAGCAATTGTTTTTTCGTAAAAACTAGAAAAAACTGAATTTTACTTTTTTTTTTACTAAAAACTGAAAAAAAACGAAAATATTTTTTTTTTCCAGTTTTTACAAAAAACTGCTTTTAAAAAAAGCTGAAAAATAATTTCTAAAACAATGTTTATGTAAAAATTGAAACTACAAAAACTAAAAAATAATTTTCTAAAGAAATTAAAAACTAGAAAAAACTGAATTTTTTTAATCTAAATATTGAAAAAGAAAATATTTGTTTTTTCACTTTTTACAAAAATATTGCTTTTCAGTTTTTTTTAAGGCAATATTTTTCTAAAAACTGAAAAAAAATTATTTTCGGTTTTTTAGTTTTTAGTAAAAAAACATTCAGTTTTTCCAGTTTTTACAAAAATATTGCTTTAGAAAATTACTTTTCATTTTTGTTTTTCAGTTTTTACAAAAATATTGTTTTAGAAAATATTTTTCAGTTTTTTTAAAGCAGTGTTTTTGTAAAAACTGGAAAAAAATTATTTTCATTTTTTTCAGTTTTTACAAAAAATAAATTGTTTTAGAAAATTACTTTTCGGGTATGGGTAATTGGTCTTTTTAATTAATTAGGAGATATTTAGAATTGGCCAACAGGACGATGACACGTGTCCCTTCATTTAAATGAGGGGTATATTTCAACCCAAAGTATGACTGCAGGGGTATAGATAATCCAATAGTATAACGAGGGGTATTCTTAGACCATTTTCAAAAGTACAGGAGTATATTTGAGCATTTGCCGTAAAATATAATTATTTAATAATAAGGAAGGACAAGATGAGAGAAAAAGCAATGTAACGACGCACTTTTCGTTGTTACGAAATGATGAATTTAATGATACGATATAATAAAATTTAAGTAACAACAATACGATACAATATAATAGACAACCATCCAAACAAGCTGTTAGTGAAAACAAGTTGATGCGTTAGAATAATTATTAAAATAAAAGGTGTGGTGTGTGAACACCCATTTTTCTTTTATGGGGAAAGTTATTGAACAATGGAAACGTATCAGAAAGTATGTGATAAACCTATATGTGTTGCATCTTTGCTTCATATTTGGTATTTAAATTTAAGACCTTGGTAGGTAGGATTCTCAAATCTCAAGTCTTCAGCTTTTAAAATAAATAAAAAAAATGAAAACGAAGAAAGAGTGACTGTCCACATCTAGGAAATTTCAGAAAAAACAAACAATTTGTTTTGATTTTGATATTGTATTACTCCCTGCTATATATCTAACTTTATTGTTTCCACTTTCCAGTGTGCAATAGTTGACTGTTGACTTCAACAAGATTATCAGGAAGTATTCAACAAATTAATGAGCACCACTTGATATACTTAGCATTTTTGAGTGCCAACTTTCTGCAAATATCTCCATTCACAAATCTTGATAGTTCTTTGCAGAAGTAGGGAGATATATGGCTACAGTTTATTTTGCAGTAACTTCTCTGATGGGAACAATACAACTGATTTCACAATCCACCTCAGACCTTCAGGAGTATTCCTAAAGAGCACGTACACTACACGATCTTTGTTCCACTTAGACACTATTTTGACAATTAGCCAAACTTACAAAGTGTGTGCAATACACTCGCTGCTGACGTGAAAAATGATGAATAAAATGAGGACATATATCTTTTTGAGTTTAAAAAAAAAAAGGAAAAAACTATGTTAAATCTATTTAATAAGCAAAATAAAAATAACATTCTCAAAAAGGAAAGAAAACTTAATATACACCCAATCACGAAAGAACACATTAAAAACAATGACACATTGGTATTCTAGAAATCAGTGTTCTTGGTGTTCTTCACTATCTTCATATGTGTTCTTGTTTTAACCACGATTTTAATCCAAACTTTTAAGAGAAACTCTTCCAAATTTGTTATAACTTCATCAAAAGATTCCCCACGACGACACGAATATAGCCTCAACATTAATTTCTCAAACTAATCAAGTAACCCATTTTAAACTTTTAAGCTTTCTAAAGACTCCATTAATGGTGTTTCGATTTGAAATGAAGAACACAAACTTCAATTTTAATCAATAGAGATAATTATTGGTTCAAACTTTCGAGCTAAATCAATGCTGGAGGCACAACAATGGTGAAAGTGGAGAGGCAATAGTGGAAATTGTGGGGGGAGAAAGAAGAAGAAGAAGAAGAAGAAGAAGAAGAAGAAGAAGAAGAAGAAGAAGAAGAAGAAGAAGAAGAAAAGAAAAAAGAAACAAAAATCTATTTTTTGGGCTTTTCACGCTCTTATATTGGGTGAAACTCTCTCTATGTGCCAACTCAATAAGAAATGCTTAATTGGAATAAGTTTTCGAGTAGTGTAAGTGCTTAATAGGAACCCCCTTAAGTTTAAGTGTCTAAATGAAAAATCGTGCGAACTTTAAGTGTCTTCGTATGTGTTCAGCCAATACTATATTAATGTTGGGAACAACTCTTGTATGCAAGTAGTATACAGAACATCTATAGCACATCTAACTAGAGGATTCAAATGTTAATAGCATAGTCACAAGCTTAAAATAATACTACTTACTTTAACAGAAAAAAGATTAAATTTACCTCTCTACTATGTGAAAAGGTTTAATTTTACAAAACCGTTATACTTTTCGCATATACCCCTCCTCTGTTAGAGCTGTCCAGTACAAAAGCCCAATCCCACATGGCACCGGCATTCTGGTGAGGTGGACGCCACATGGCATGACACCTCACCACACCCAACCATTTTACCTCCTCCCCTCCCCTACTTCTTCCTTCAGCAATATCTCCCATCTCTCCTCCACCAATGCCACCATCTACACCACATAATCAGACCCACATACATATATAGCAATCTCCATAAAACGAAGACTTCAGAAATAGTTTCTCTATCTACACAAGATAAGGATAAGGTATGCGTATACTCTATACTTCCCAGACCTCACTTTGTAGTTTTTTTTTGTTGTTGTTATTCTTATTACAATCCATTGTGTTGTCATAAGACTCAATCTCAAAGCAAGAGTAGGCCATCTTTCTATCCAGAGAGTTTCAGATAAATAATCAGATTCACATAGCTCCCACCAAAATAGAGAGCAACTTCCCAACGAGCAAAGATCATGTACGATTAAAATTGTAGTTAAAAAAACGAAAAAATACCCAGAATGAAGAACACAATTTTCCAAAACTGGAAATCAGAAAGCTAAAAAATTCAACCCATCTCAAACAAAAACTAGCAAAATTAGGAAGAAGAAAAAAGAAATTTTAAGGGGTGAATTGCAATGTGTATTCAATAAATTCAATTTTTTTTTTGTGATCTAGTTTACGTTATACCAAAAATCACCTCTCTGGTTTGTCAATTTAGTTGCTAAATTAGAAATGATTTCAATCGAAAAAATCCCCAAACTTTGGATAAATGAAAATATTGACAAGGAAAATATCACGACCCAATTTCCTATAGGTCGTGATGGCACCCAACATCACAGCTAGGCAAGCCAACTAGTGATTTAAACATATATTTATTTTCTTAAAAATTATCCGAGTAATTAAACTCTTCTTACTTGCAAGAATTAAGAAAAAAATATGAAAGATCTAATAAATTAAAACCAAAAAAATAATTAAGTCCAAAATTCTACTAGTGTGTGTGCCAAGACTTGGTGTCACAAGTGTATGAGCATCTAGTAAATTATACAAAAATTTTTAAATACTGTCTGAAATAAAATAGACAGAATACAAATACAAGAAGAGGCACTAGTTGCTGCCGAAAGGCTCAGAAAGGCAGCTCACCACTAAGCCTTTGGTAACGTGGGTATGCACTGGTAGGTCCTCCTATAACACCTGTCTGAGGTCCTGCACAAAAAGTGCAGCAAGCGTAGCATAAGTACGTAAACAACGTGTACCCAGTAAGTATCAAACCTAATCTCGAAGAAGTAGTGACGAGAGGTCGACTTTGACACTCATTATGGGTCAATAAATTTTAAAAATAAAAATATTTAATTAAACATAATTTATATGAACAATAATAATTTCCTTAACAAGCAGAAATAATTAATTCTTCAATTTCAATAATTTTTAATTTATCAATTAGCTTCGCAAGCTGCAATAAAATGTCAAGGTATCGTGTAATTATTATTATTAAGCACGATTTCTACCGAGGTCGTGTGACCTGATCCAGAGTATCGTGTACACTGCCGAGGGTCATACGACACGTCAAATAATTTGTACAAAAATTTAAGTATATGAAACTTCAGTCTTTTACTATTTCTTCTAACAATTCACAATATAATTCCGGTAATTTAATTAAATAAAAGATAAAATTATCACAAGTAATTTATGATACGAGTCCTAAACTACCCGGACATAGCATAATTAGTAGCTACACACGAACTCTCGTCACTTCGTGCGTACGTAGCCCCCACAATTAACAACATTTATTAATTAAAATCACATATGGGGTAAATACCCGCTTACAAGGTTAGACAAGAGACTTACCTTGTCTCAAGGGCCACTTTCCGATCACAATGTCGCGTTAAAATCTCAATTAGACGTCGAAAAATCCGAAACTATCCAAAAGTTATATAAAATAATTAATACATGCTCAATAATTCAAAATTAGACTATTAAGTAAATTATCCGACCCACAATGGTATAATTCGTAAAATTCACTCGGTCCCACGTGCCCAAATTCCAAAAATTCTCGGAGGAAAACGGTACCCATAATCTCAAGAATTCAAATATACAATTTCCATCTAATTCCATAACCATTTTCTTGGTTAAAATCTCATTTTTATACAAATCTAGGTTTTTTCCCTAAACCCTTGATTTCCACAATTTATAGGTTATAATCTACCCATAATCTATGTATTTAACTCAAAGTGTGTAGGATTAATTTACCTTCAAGTTGCTTGTTGAAATCCCCTCCAAAAAACTCCAAAAGCGCCCAAAAATGGAGGAATTACGGGCTAAAATGGCCGAGCCCCGATTTTAATACATTCTGCCAAACAGCCCTTTCGCATCTGCGGCTCCGCATCTTAGGAAAATTCATCGTAGATGCGGCTTCCCCCCTAAGTCGGCCTCGTTCGCTTCTGCGGTCAGCGGCTCGCATCTACGACTTGTACGTCGCATTTGCGCCCCGCTTTTGCGTCTTGTACCATTGCATCTGCGCCCAGTACGCTTCTGCGGTCTCTTCCGCGTACCTAAGGGCTCGCACTTGCGGCTTCCCTTGCGCAAGTGTGATCGTACCAGAAGCAGAAAGCTTCAGCTTTTCTCCTAAGTTGAAAATTAGTCCGATCCTCGTCCGGCTAACCCCCGAGGCCCCGCCTGAATCTACCAACAAGTTTGAAATCAATAAACAGACTCGCTCAAAATCTCGGAACATGTACAACAATATCAAAACTAAGAATCATACCTCAAACCAAATTGATTCAACTTAGAAATTTCAAATTCTTCAAACTTACTACGAACGCGCCGAAACATACTTAAACTACTCGGAATGACACCATTTTTTTACGTGCAAGTCTTAAATCACCATACAGAGCTATTCCCAGACTCAGAATTCCAAACGAGCCTCATTTACTCCAAAACTTACCCCAAACCAAATTTAAAGAACCTTAAACCTTTAAATAGTTAATTTTTATTATTAAGCACCGAGACGCTCCCGGGTTGTCCAAAACCCGATTCGAACATACGCCCAAGTCCAAAATCATCATACGAACCTATTAGAACCGTCAAATTCTGATTCCGGGGTCGTTTTCTCAAAATATTAACCAAAGTCAAATTTGGCCTTTTAAAGCCAAATTAAAGAACTAAGTATTCCGATTTCAAACCGAACACTTCCAAATCCCGAACCAACTATCTCAGCAAGTCATAAATTAGTAAAAGCACATACAAGGAGTTTTATTTAGGGGAACTAGATTCTACAAGTTAAAATGACCGGTTGGGTCATTACATTCTCCACCTCTTAAACAAACATTCGTCCTCGAACAGGTTTAGAATTATACCTGGTGTGCTAAATAAGTGTGGATATTTGCTCCGCATGTCCTCCTCGGCCTCCCAGGTTGCTTCCTCGACTGGTTGGCCGCTCCACTGGACTTTTACCGCAGAGATCTTCTTGGACCTCAACTGACGAACCTGTCTATCAACAATGGTAACTGGCTCCTCTTCATAACCTAATCTCTTATCTAGTTGAACTGTGCTGAAGTCTAACACATGTGATAGGTCGGAATGATACTTCCGAAGCATAGATACATGGAAAACCAGATGAATTCCCGATAGACTGGGAGGCAAAGCAAGCTCGTAAGAAACCTCCCTAACTCGCCTCAACACCTCAAATGGCCCTATAAACCTTGGGCTCAACTTTCCCTTATTCCCAAATCTCATGATTCCTTTCATCGGCTATACCTTCAAGAGAACTTTTTCACCCATCGTAAATAATAAATCACGCGCTTTCTGATTCGCGTAACTTTTCTGTCTGGACTGTGCTGTATGAAATCGCTCCTGATTTAACTTTACCTTTTCCAAAGCATCCTTCACCAAATCAGTACTATATAACTTAGCCTCACCGGGCTCAAACCATCCGATGGGCGAACAACATCGCCGACCATATAAAGCCTCAAATGGAGCCATCTCGATGTTGGATTGATAACTGTTATTATAAGCAAACTCGGCCAAAGGTAAGAAATGATCCCACTGACCTCCAAAGTCAATCACACATGCCCTGAGCATATCCTCCAAAATCTAAACTGTCCATTCCGACTGCCCGTCGGTCTGCGGATGAAAGGTTGTGCTGATGCTCTACACGGGTCCTCAATTCACTCTGTACTGCTCTCCAGAAATGTGAAGTAAATTGAAGGACTCTATCTGATATGATGAAAATTGGCACACCGTGCAACCGAACTATCTCTTGAATATAAATCTGAGCCAACCTCTCTGAAGTATACGTAGTCACAACCGGAATGAAATGTACCGACTTGGTCAATCTTTCAACAATGACCCAAACTGCATCAAACTTTCGCAAGGTCCGCGACAACCCAACTACAAAGTCCATAGTAATGCGTTCCCATTTCCACTCTGGTATAGTAATTTGCTGAAGTAGACCACCTGACCTCTGGTGCTCATATTTAACTTGCTGGCAATTTAGACTCCTAGATACATACTCAACTATGTCCTTCTTCATCCTCCTCCACAAATAATGCTACCTCAGGTCACGATACATCTTCGTAGCACCTGGATGAATAGAATATCGAGAATTGTGTGCCTCCTCTAGAATCTCTTTCCTCAGTCCATCCACATTAGGACCACATAGACGATCCTGGAGTTGCATAACACCATATGCGCCCATAGTAACTTCCTTGTCACCACCCCGTAGTACCGTTTCTCGAAGAACCAATAAATGTGGATCATCAAACTGGCGAGCCTTGATCCGCTCAAATAGTGAAGACTGGGCCACAACACATGCAAGAACTCGACTGTGCTCGAAAATATCCAGTCTTACAAGTCTATTAGCTAAGGACTGAATATCCAAAGCTAATGGCCTCTCCTCTGCTTAAATGAAAGCCAAACTACCCATACTCTCCACCTTTCTACTCAAGGCGTCTGCAACCATATTTGTTTTGCCCGGATGATACAGGATAGTAATATCATAATCTTTTAGTAACTCAAGCCATATGCGATGTCTCAAATTTAGGTCCCTCTGCTTGAACAAATGCTGCAAATTGCGATAATCAGTGTAAACCTCACAAGACACCCCATAAAGATAATGCCTCCAAATCTTAAGAGCGTGAACAATTGCAGCTAACTCTAGATCATGTACCGGGTAATTCTTCTCGTGGGGTTTCAGCTAACATGAGGCATATGCAATAACTCGCCCCTCCTGCATTAATACACGACCCAAACCAACGCGTGAAGCGTCACAATAGACTATATACATCCCCGAACCAGAAAGCAACACTAATACTGGTGTTGTAGTGAATATTGCCTTGAGCTTCTGAAAGCTCACCTCACAATCATCGGACCATCAGAACAGAGCACCCTTCTGGGTTAATTTGGTCAAAGGTGCCGCAATAGATAAAAAAAAAACCCTCCACGAACTGACGAAAATAACCTGCTAAACCTAGGAAACTCCTAATCTCAGTCGCCGAAGTGGGACAATGCCAATTCGGAACTGCCTCGATCTTTTTGGGATCAACTTTTATACCTTCGCCCGATATAATATGCCTAAACAATGCTATAGAATTTAGCCAAAATACACATTTGGAGAACTTAGCATATAACTTTTGTTCCCGCAAGGTCTGTAGCACCACTCTCACATGCTGCTTGTGCTATTCCTTACTGCGTGAGTAAATCAAAATGTCGTCAATAAAGACAATGACAAACGAATCAATATATGTCCTGAATACCCTGTTCATCAAATCCAAAAATGCCACCGAGGCGTTAGCCAAACCGAAAGACATCACTAGAAATTCATAATGACCATATCTAGTCCGGAAAGCAGTCTTCGAAATATTCGAATCCCGAATCTTCAATTGATGGTACCCCAACCTCAAATCGATCTTAGGGAACACCCTAACATCCTGTAACTGGTCAAATAGATCATCAATACGCGGCAACGGGTACTTTTTCTTAATAGTGACTTTGTTCAATTGGCGATAATGAATACACATTCGTATCGTTCCATCCTTCTTCACGCATAATACCGGTGCACCCCAAGGCGATACACCCGGTCTGACGAACCCTTTGTCTAGTAACTCCTCAAGCTATTCTTTCAATTTCTTCAATTCATTCGGAGCCATGCGATACAGTGGGATAGATATAGGCTGGCTATCTGGAGCCAAGTCAATACAGAAATCAATATCACGATCTGGTGGCATGCCTGGAAGATTTGAAGGAAATATATCGGAGAACTCCCGGACTACAAACACTAAATCAATAGTCGGAGTCTCTGTAGTAGTGTCCCGAACATAGGCTAGATAAGCCAAACAACCCTTCTCGACCATGTGTCGAGCTTTTAGAAAGGAAATAACCTTATTAGATGCGCTGACAGACGAACTCTTCCACTCCAACCTAGGTATTTCTGGCAAGTAACTGTCTTAGCATGGCAATCTAGGAAGACATGATATGGGGATACCAGTCCATGCCAAGGATGATCTCAAAGTCAGTCATATCAAGAAGAAGAAGATCTGCTCTAGTTTCATAACCACCGAATGTAACAATGCAGGACCGATAGATTCGGTCCACAACAACAAAATCGCCCACAGGAATAGACACATAAACTGGAATACCTAAGGACTCACGAGGAACACCCAAGAAATGAGAAAACAGAGATGATACATAGGAATATTTTAACCCTGGATCAAATAATACGGAGGCATCTTTGCCGCAAACAGAAATAATACATGTGATCACGGCATCTAAGGCCTCTACATCTGGTCTGGCCTAAAAAGCATAGAACCGAGCTGGAGCGCCAACTGGCTGGCCTCCAACTGGCTGGCCTCTACCTCTAGGACGACCCCTACCCACCTTCCATCCACCTCTGGGTGGCCGGACGACTGGTGGAGCAACTGGTGCGGTAATTATAGGCTGTTGACCCTGCTGCACTGGTCTACCTCGAAGCCTAGGGCAGAATCTCTACATGTGACTGAAATCCTCGCACTCGTAATAACCTCTCGGTGCGATGGGCTGCTGACTGGAACTCTGGCCCTGGTGATCTGAATACCCACTAGAATAACCCTGAATAGCTGGTGGGCGATAAGAACTCTTTGGCATAACACTGAAATAAGGTCGCACTAGGGCACCCCGAGGAGGCGGTGGTGTTGGATATGGGGGCTTGTTGGACGGTCCTCTCGCGAACTGACCTCTACCCCCAGATGGAGCACCTATGAACTCTCCAGAATATCCAAACCACTTATCTCTCATAACCTTCTCTCGGCTACGCTGACGCACACCCTCAATCCTTCGGGATATCTCCACAACCAACTCATAAAAAGTCCCCATCTCACCCACTCGGGCCATAGTGGCCTGAATGCAAGTATGTAATCCCGCAACAAACCTCCGCACTCTCTCCACATTAGTAAGGAGTATCATAAGTGCATGGCGAGATAACTGAGAGAACCTCGCCTCATAATCGGTCACTGACATCTGACCCTGCTGGAGTTGCTCAAACTAAAACAACAACTCTTCCCTCTGGGAGGGTGGAATATACCTGTTGTCACGACCCAAAATTCCCACCTTCGGACCGTGATGGCACCTAACATTTCACTTGTTAGGAAAGCCAACATTAGAATAATATTAACCATTTCTAAATTTTTTTTAAATTTATTAATAACAAAGAAATAAATGCGGAAGTAAGGTCTGAAATATAATGAATAATCCATAAAATTAACGGTGTCTAAATACCATCCCAGAATTGATGTCACAAGTACACGAACTTCTAGAATAATACAAGTAAAGATCTGAATAAAATAAAGCTGTCTGGAAATAAACACACAGCTAAAGTAAAATAGACGGGGACTTCAGAACTGCGAACGCCATGCAGTTATACCTCAATTCTCCTTTGAGTAGCTGAAATCCGAGCAAGTCTATGGTACGCCGCTGGGACTAACTCTGAAATCTGTACAAGAAGTGCGGAGTGTAGTATCAGTACAACCGACCCCATGTACTGGTAAGTGCTGAGCCTAACCTCGACGAAGTAGTGATGAGGCTAAGGCGGTTCACATACATTAACCTGTACACAATATTAGTAACAATAATAAATAATAAAAATAAATCAGGTAACTCATTTATAATAATTGAAGCCCATTCAGCAGTCATAACCAATTATCATTTCCATCAATTCTCCGTTGCCGTGTGCAACCCGCTCTCACAATATATTCATATTCTATTCTGTTGCGGCCTGCAACCCGCTCCACAATATATTCATTTTAATTAAGTCTGTTGCGGCGTGCAACTCGATCCTCCAATATGGACTTTTAATAAGTCTGTTGCGGCGTGCAACCCGATCCTCCAATATATCCATTTCAATCAATTATGTTGCGGCGTGCAACCCGCTCCTCCAATATATTCATTTACCAATTCTTGTAGAAGAAATTTCTCCAATAAATGCAACAACTAATATAAAATTATAAGACAACGAGAATACAATAATTATGATTTGATTATGAAAAAAACAATGACAAATAGCAAGTTATTATGGAAACAATTATGATTTTTCAAGTAAGTAGGCAAACAATTAATTAGACGACGTATAGACACTCGTCACCTCGCCTATACGTGATTCACATGCATTTCACATAACAAATAATTTAAGGGTTCTATTCCCTCAAGTCAAAATCTGAGACTTAAAAACTCAAAAATGAGTAAAAATGGCGATTTCCTAATTTATGGGCTCTGCCCAGTCATGTTCGCATCTGCGGATAAAAGTTCCGCATTTGCGGACTCGCATTTGCGAGATAAAGCTCGCATTTGCGATGCGAGGCTTCCAAGTGAAGTTTTGCATCTGCGGACATTCCTGTCGCACCTGCGACATCCGCTTCTGTGCAAAATGGCCGCACCTGCGAAGACTCTAGGCCAGCCCAGTCCCGCATCTACGCAATTCCGTCGCACTTGCGGCCAAGACCCTCACAGGTGCGATTGCATCAGAGGCAGCAAATTTCCAGAATTTCCTTATGTTCACAATTTGATCCGATTTCGATCCGAATCACACCCGGGGTACTCGAGACCCCGTCCGAATATACCAACAACTCCCGTAACATAATACGGACTTACTCGGGGTCTCATATCACATCAAATAACATCGAAATTGCAATTCACACCTCGATTCGAACTTTTACGTTTTAAACTTTTCAATTTATAAATCTCGTGCCAAAACATATTAAATGAATCCGAAATGACTTCAAATTTGGCACACAAGTCATAAATGACATAACGGAGCTATTCAAATTTTCAGAATCGGATTCCGACTCCGATATTAAAAAGTCAACCCCGTGTTCAAACTTGAAAATCTTTAGCCTTTAAATTACTAGTTCCGTTAAATGGTCATAACTTGAGCTAGGGACCTCCAAATTAAATTTCGGGTATACGCCCAAGTCCCAAATCACGATACGGAGCTACCAGAACTGTCAAAACATTGATTCTGGTCCGTTTTCTCAAAATGTTTACCAAAGTCAACTCAATTGAGTTTTAAGGCTCTATTTCACATTTTAATCTATTTTTCACATAAAAACTTTTCGGTAAATTGTACGGACTACGCACGCAAGTCGAGGAATGATAAATAGTACTTTTTGAGGTCTTAGAACACATAATTACTTATTAATTTTAAAGATGACATTTTGGGTCATCACATTTTCCACCTCTAAAACAAACGTTCGTCCTCGAACGGAGTTAGAAAAAGTACCTGTGCTGGAGAAAAGGTGTGGATATTTACTCAGCATGTCCGACTCGGACTCCCAGGTAGATGCCTCTACCGGCTGACCTCTCCATTGCACTCAAACTGAAGGATAACTCTTAGACCTCAACTGTCGGACCTGTCGGACTAGAATAGCCACCGACTCCCCTTCGTAAGTCAAATCTTTGTCCAATTGGACTGAGCTAAAATCTAACACATGAGACGGATCACCATGATATTTTCAGAGCATAGATGCATGGAACACCGGATGAACCGCTGATAAACTAGGTGGTAACGCAAGCCTGTAGGCTACTTCACTCACCCTTTCAATAATTTCAAAGGGTCCGATATACCTAGGGCTCAACTTGCCCTTCTTTCCGAACCTCATTACACCTTTCATAGGTGAAACCCGGAGCAATATTCTTTCTCCAACCATGAATGCAATATCACGAACTTTACGGTCGGCATAACTCTTTTGCCTAGACTGAGCTGTGCGAAGTCGATCCTGAATAATCTTGACATTATTCAAGGCATCTTGTACCAAATCGGTACCCAATAACCGAGCCTCTCCCGGTTCAAATAAGCCAACTGGCGAACAACATTGCCTTCCATATAATGCCTCATATGGATCCATCTGAATGCTTGACTGGTAGGTATTATTATAAGCAAATTACGCAAGTGGCAGGAAATGATCCCAAGAACCTCCAAAGTTTATAACACAAGCGCGAAGCATATCTTCCAATATTAGAATAGTGCGCTCTGACTGTCCGTCTCTCTGTGGATGAAATGTTGTACTCAACTCCACCCACGTGCCTAACTCACACTGTACAACCCTCCAGAAATGTAAGGTAAACTGCGTACCTCGATCTGAAATAATAGACACGGGTACACCATGAAGGCGGAGAATCTCACAAATGTAAATTTTAGCTAACCTCTCTGAAGAATAGGTAACTGTCACTGGAATGAAATGTGCTGACTTGTTCAACCTGTCCACAATGACCCAAACTGCATCAAATTTTCTCTGAGTCCGTGGGAGCCCAACAACAAAATCCATAGTGATACGCTCCCACTTCCATTCAGGAATTTCTAACTTCTGAAGTAAACCACCAGATCTCTGATGCTCGTACTTAACTTGCTGACAATTCAGACACCGAGCTACATATGCAACTATATCCTTTTTTCATTCTCCTCCACCAATAATGTTGCTGCAAATCTTGATACATTTTGGTGGTACCTGGGTGAATAGAGTACCTGGAACTGTGTGCCTCTTCAAGAATTAATTCACGAAGCCCATCAACATTAGGCACACAAATACAACCCTGCATTCGCAGAACTCCATCTTCCCCCACAGCAACCTGCTTGGTATCACCGTGCCGCACCGTGTCCTTAAGAAAAAGTAAATGAGGATCATCATACTGCCTCTCTTTGATGCGCTCATGTAAAGAAGATCGAGTGACTGTGAAAGCTAAAAACCGACTGGGTTCTGAAACATTGAACCTCACGAACTGATTAGCCAAAGTCTGAACATCTGCAGCTAATGGCCTCTCACAAATCGGAATATACGCAAGACTGCCCATACTCACAACCTTTCTACTCAAAGCATCGGCCACCACATTGGCCTTTCTGCGGTGATACAAAATGGTGATATCATAGTCTTTCAACAACTCCAACCATCTTCTCTGCCTCGAATTAAGATCTTTTTGTTTGAACAGGTACTGAAGGCTACGATGATCAGTAAATACCTCACACGAGACACCATAGAGGTAATGCCTCCAAATCTTGAGCGCATAAACAATGGCTGCCAGTTCTAAGTCATGAACATGATAATTCTTCTCGTGAACCTTCAACTACCACGAGGCATATGCAATCACCCTGCCATCTTGCATTAATACTACACCAAGCCCAATGTGAGATGCATCACAATATATCGTATACGATCCTGAACCTGTGGGTAATACCAATACTGGCGTCGTAGTTAAAGCAGCCTTGAGTTTCTGAAAACTCAACTCACACTCGTCTGACCATCTGAATGGGACATCTTTTTGGGTCAGTCTGGTCAATGGGCTTGCTATAGATGAAAACCCTTCCACGAACCGACGATAATAACCTGCCAAACCCAGGAAACTCTGGATCTCAGTAACTGAAGTAGGTCTAGGCCAATTCTGAACAACCTCAATCTTCTTAGGATCCACCTTTATGCCTTCTGCCGATACAACATGCCCCAAAAAGGTAACCGAGTATAACCAAACTCACATTTTAAAATTTTGTCATATAACTGATTATTCTTCAAAGCCTGAAGCACACTCCGATGATGTTTCTCATGTTCCTCTCGACTGCTGGAGTAAATCAAGTTATCATCAATGAATACAACCACAAAAGAATCCAAATAGGACTTGAACACTCAATTCATCAAATCCATAAATGCTGCTGGGGCATTTGTCAACCCAAATGACATCACTAGGAATTCGTAATGCCCATACCTAGTCCGAAAAACTATCTTAGGGACATCAGATGCCCTAATCTTCAACTGATGGTAACCATACCTCAAATCAATCTTCGAAAATACCTTGGAACCTTGAAGATGATAAAATAAGTCATTAATTCTTGGCAACAGATATTTATTTTTGATAGTGGCCTTTTTTAACTACCGATAATCTATACACATCCGCATAGAGCCATTTTTCTTCTTTACAAATAATACTGGTGCACCCTAGAGAGAGATACTGGGTCTAATATATCCCTGATCAAGCAAGTCTTGTAACTGCTCTTTTAATTCTTACAACTCCGGCGGGGCCATACGGTATGGTGGAATAGAAATGGGCTGAGTGCCCGGAGCCAAATCAATACAGAAGTTAATATCTTTGTCTAGTGGCATCCCCGGCAGATCTGTAGGAAATACTTTTGGAAATTCAAGAACAACTGGTACTGAGTCCATAGAAAGACATCTGCACTGGGATCGCGAATATAAGCCAAATAGGCTAGACACCCTTTCTCTACCATACGCCGAGCTTTCATATAAGAAATAATCTCGCTGGCAGAATGACCAGGAGTTCCTTTCCACTCTAACCGAGGTAACCCGGGCATGGCTAGAGTCACTATCTTGGCATGACAATCCAATATAGCATGATAAGGTGATAACTAATCCATACCCAAGATGACATCAACATCTACCATATCAAGAAGTAGAAGATCCACACTAGTCTCAAGACTACCAATAGTAACCACACACGAACGATAGATATGATCTACTACGACAGAGTCTCCCACTGGTGTAGATACACACACAGAAGCACTCAGAGAATCATAAGGCATAACCAAATATGAAGCAAAATAGGAGGACACAGAGGAATAAGTAGATCCTGGATCAAATAGAACTGAAGCATCTCTAAGAAAAACTGGAATAATACCTGTGATCACAGTATCAGATGACTTGGCCTCAGGCCTAGCTGGAAAAGCATAAAATCAGGGATGAACCCTACCACTCTTAACTGCGTCTGTAGGACGACCTCTAATTGGCTAGCCTCTACCTCTAACAGTCTGACCTCCACCTCTAGCTGTCTGACCCATACCTCTAGCTGGATGAGCAGGCAGTGAAGCAACTGGTGCCGGTATGATGGCACAAGAATCCTGCCGAGATCTGTTACTCGCCAATCTAGGGCAATACCTCCTGATGTGACCAATGTTCCCACACTCATAACACCCATCCTGATGTCGTGGCTGCTGAAGTTGAAGCTGACCCAGATGGGCAGGATAACCACTGTAGTAACTCTGGAGTGGTGGTGCACTGATAGGAGCTGAATGTGCACTAAATGCTGGCTGTCCATAGTAAGGCATAATAGGACCGTGACTCCCTGAAGCACCGGGAAAAGCATGAAGTGCTGAATGAAACGGTCTGGGAGGATGACCCCTACCAAAGTTACCCCTGCCTCCAGACGAGGCACTACCGAAACCACCAAACTGGCGAGGCCTCTTATCAGACCTCTGCCCTCTCTCTTGTGCAAGAACCATCTTGATCCTCCTCGCGACATTAGCAGCTGCCTGAAAAGAAATCTCACTTCCGGTCTCCTTGGCCATCTGAAGTCTGATAGGGTGAGTGAGTCCCTGAATAAATCTCCTCACTCTCTCTCCCTCAGTAGGTAGTAAAAGGAGAGTATGATGGGCCAAATCCACAAAACGGGACTAATACTGAGTAACAGTCATACTGCCCTGCTGTAGACGCTCAAATTGCTTGCAGAATTTCTCTCTTAGTATGATAGGGAGGAACTTCTCCAGAAATAGCTGAGAGAACTGCTCGCAAGTAAGTGCAGGCGATCCAACTGGTCTGGTAAATGTATAATCTCTCCACCACCTCTTGGCGAAATCCGTCATCTGAAATATAACAAAATCAACCCCATTGATCTCAACTATACCCATGTTCCGCAGCACCGCATGGCAGCTTTCAAGATAATCTTGTGGGTCCTCAGAAGGTGTATCACTAAAGTGAACTGGACAGAGCTTAGTAAACTTATCCAGTCTCAATAAGGCCTCAAAAGACACGGCGGGCCTATCACCGGTCTGTGCCGCAACAACTGGCTGAACTACCCCAACTGGCGAGGCTGATGGAACCTAATTCTGGGGAGTCATCTGCTCCAGAGCAGGAGTAGTGGGAGTTTGTGCTCCTCCCCTAGCCTGTGAGACGGCCGGTGCCACTAAAAATGTACCATTCTGGGCCACGCCCTCCATAAGACTCACCAAACGGACTAGAGCTTCCTGAAGCACTAGAGTAGCTATGAATCCTTCCGGGACCTGAACTGGTCCAGCTGATACATTCTGAACTGGAACCTCCTCCTCAAGGTCTACCTGAGGTTCTATAACAGGTGCAGCTGCTCGAGCTCTAGGCTGAGCTATACCTCGGCCTCTGCCTCGGCCTCTACCCCTAGCCATAATTGCCACCGGGGATTCTGGTCTCTGTCCATTGGTAGAGGTATTACATATTCTCACCATTTGCGAGAGAATAAGAATAGAATGGTTCAATTATTGATGATAGAATAAAATTGCACGACAGAATAAGAAAGAAGTGATATTGTTCCTAAACTGCATAGCCTCTGAGAGATAAGTACAGACGTCTCCGCACCAATCCTTCAGACTCTACTAAGATTGCTCGTGACTCTTGAGACCTATGTAACCTAGTGCTCTGATACCAACTGTCACGACCCAAAATTCCCACCTTCGGACCGTGATGGCGCCTAACATTTCACTTGCTAGGCAAGCCAACGTTAGAATAATATTAACTATTTTTAAACAAGTTTTAAATTTATTAATAACAAAGAAATAAATGCGGATGTAAGGTCTGAAATATAGTGAATAATCCATAAAATTAACGGTGACTAAATACCATCCCAGAATTGGTGTCACAAGTGCATGAGCTTCTAGAATAATACAAATAAAGGTCTGAATAAAATAAAGCTATCTCATAAAGACACAACAAAAGTAAAATAGACGGGGACTTCAGAACTGTGAACGCTATGCAGTTATACCTTAAGTCTCCTTTGAGTAGCTGAAATCCGAGCAAGTCTATGGTACGCCGTTGGGACCAACTCCAAAATCTGCACAAGAAGTGTAGAGTATAGTATCAGTACAATCGACCCCATATACTGGTAAGTGCTGAGCCTAACCTTGACGAAGTAGTGACGAGGCTAAGGCGGTTCACTTATATTAACCTGTACGCAATATTAGTAACAACAATAAATAATAAAAATAAATCAGGTAACTCATTTATAATAATTGAAGATAATTCAGCAGTCATAACCAATTATCATTTCCATCAATTCTCCGTTGCCACGAGCAACCCGCTCTTACAATATATTCATATTCCATTATGTTGCGGCGTGTAACCCGCTCCACAATATATTTATTTTAATTAAGTCTGTTGCGGCGTGCCACTCGATCCTCTAATATGGACTTTTAATAAGTCTGTTGCGGCGTGCAACCCGATCCTCCAATATATCCATTTCAATCAATTCTGTTGCGGCGTGCAACCCGCTCCTCCAATATATTCATTTACCAATTCTTGTAGAAGAAATTTACCCAATAAATGCAATAATTAATATAAAATTATAAGACAACAAGCATACAATAATTATGATTTAATTATGAAACAAACAATGACAAATAGCAAGTTGTTATGGAAATCAGAGAGAAATTAGATAGTTTAATATTTAATATGCTAAATGTCAAATAACAATTAAGACACATAATTCAAATAGCATGTAACAATTAATGCAAGAATTCAAGGATTAATATTTGACAAAGAATAGAAGAGAAACAATTATTATAAAAATTAATTCATGATTTAAAACAATTTATGATTTTTTAAGTAAGTAGGCAAACAATTAATTTGACGACGTATAGACACTCGTCACCTCGCCTATACGTCGTTCACATGCATTTCACATAACAAATAATTTAAGGGTTCCATTCTCTCAAGACAAGGTTAACCACGACACTTACCTCGCTTTGCAAATTCCAATCAATTACTCAACCACATCTTTTCCTTTTAAATTTGTCTCCAAAAGCTTCAAATCTATTCACAAATAATTCGATATATTCAATACGAATCATAGGAATTAATTCCATATGAATTTATTAATTTTTTAGATAAAAATCCGAAATTCATTTAAATATTAGACAGTGGGACCCACATCTCAAATCCTGGAAAAACTCACAAAACACGAATACCCGTTCCGCTACGAGTTCAACCATACAAAAATTATCTAATTCTGATGTCAAATAGACCTTCAAATCTAAATTTTTGTTTTTGAAAAGTTATACAAAAATTCTAATTTCTTGCATCTAAATCCAAAATAAGTGATGAATATAGACATGGATTCATGAAATATAATCACTTTTGGTTATAGAACACTTACCCAATTTAAAGTCGTGAAAATCTCCTTTGGAATCGCCAAAATCTGAGACTTAAAAACTCAAAAATGAGTAAAAATGGCGATTTCCTAATTTATGGGCTCTGCCCAGTCATGTTCGCATCTGCGGATAAAAGTTCCGCATTTGCGGACTCGCATTTGCGAGATAAAGCTCGCATTTGCGATGCGAGGCTTCCAAGTGAAGTTTTGCATCTGCGGACATTCCTGTCGCACCTGCGACATCCGCTTCTGTGCAAAATGGCCGCACCTGCGAAGACTCTAGGCCAGCCCAGTCCCGCATCTACGCAATTCCGCCGCACCTGCGGCCAAGACCCTCACAGGTGCGATTGCATCAGAGGCAGCAAATTTCCAGAATTTCCTTAAGTTCACAATTTGATCCGATTTCGATCCGAATCACACCCGGGGTACTCGAGACCCCGTCCGAATATACCAACAACTCCCGTAACATAATACGGACTTACTCGGGGTCTCATATCACATCAAGTAACATCGAAATTGCAATTCACACCTCGATTCGAACTTTTACGTTTTAAACTTTTCAATTTATAAATCTCGTGCCAAAACATATTAAATGAATCCGAAATGACTTCAAATTTGGCACACAAGTCATAAATGACATAACGGAGCTATTCAAATTTTCAGAATCGGATTCCGACTCCGATATTAAAAAGTCAATCCCGTGGTCAAACTTGAAAATCTTTAGCCTTTAAATTACTAGTTCCGTTAAATGGTCATAACTTGAGCTAGGGACCTCCAAATTAAATTTCGGGTATACGCCCAAGTCCCAAATCACGATACGGAGCTACCAGAACTGTCAAAACATTGATTCTGGTCCGTTTTCTCAAAATGTTTACCAAAGTCAACTCAATTGAGTTTTAAGGCTCTATTTCACATTTTAATCCATTTTTCACATAAAAACTTTCCGGTAAATTGGACGGACTACGCACGTAAGTCGAGGAATGATAAATAGTACTTTTTGAGGTCTTAGAACACATAATTACTTATTAATTTTAAAGATGACATTTTGGGTCATCACATTCTCCACCTCTAAAACAAACGTTCGTCCTCGAACGGAGTTAGAAAAAGTACATGTGCTGGAGAAAAGGTGTGGATATATACTCAGCATGTCCGACTCGGACTCCCAGGTAGATGCCTCTACCGGCTGACCTCTCCATTGCACTCAAACTGAAGGATAACTCTTAGACCTCAACTGCCGGACCTGTCGGACTAGAATAGCCACCGACTCCCCCTCGTAAGTCAAATCTTTGTCCAATTGGACTGAGCTAAAATCTAACACATGAGACGGATCACCATGATATTTTCAGAGCATAGATGCATGGAACACCGGATGAACCGCTGATAAACTAGGTGGTAACGCAAGCCTGTAGGCTACTTCACTCACCCTTTCAATAATTTCAAAGGGTCCGATATACCTAGGGCTCAACTTGCCCTTCTTTCCGAACCTCATTACACCTTTCATAGGTGAAACCCGGAGCAATATTCTTTCTCCAACCATGAATGCAATATCATGAACTTTACGGTCGGCATAACTCTTTTGCCTAGACTGAGCTGTGCGAAGTCGATCCTGAATAATCTTGACATTATTCAAGGCATCTTGTACCAAATCGGTACCCAATAACCGAGCCTCTCCCGGTTCAAATAAGCCAACTGGCGAACAACATTGCCTTCCATATAATGCCTCATATGGATCCATCTGAATGCTTGACTGGTAGGTATTATTATAAGCAAATTACGCAAGTGGCAGGAAATGATCCCAAGAACCTCCAAAGTTTATAACACAAGCGCGAAGCATATCTTCCAATATTAGAATAGTGCGCTCTGACTGTCCGTCTCTCTGTGGATGAAATGTTGTACTCAACTCCACCCACGTGCCTAACTCACACTGTACAACCCTCCAGAAATGTAAGGTAAACTGCGTACCTCGATCTGAAATAATAGACACGGGTACACCATGAAGGCGGAGAATCTCACAAATGTAAATTTTAGCTAACCTCTCTGAAGAATAGGTAACTGTCACTGGAATGAAATGTGCTGACTTGGTCAACCAGTCCACAATGACCCAAACTGCATCAAATTTTCTTTGAGTCCGTGGGAGCCCAACAACAAAATCCATAGTGATACGCTCCCACTTCCATTCAGGAATTTCTAACTTCTGAAGTAAACCACCAGATCTCTGATGCTCGTACTTAACTTGCTGACAATTCAGACACCGAGCTACATATGCAACTATATCCTTTTTTCATTCTCCTCCACCAATAATGTTGCTGCAAATCTTGATACATTTTGGTGGTACCTGGGTGAATAGAGTACCTGGAACTGTGTGCCTCTTCAAGAATTAATTCACGAAGCCCATCAACATTAGGCACACAAATACAACCCTGCATTCGCAGAACTCCATCTTCCCCCACAGCAACCTGCTTGGTATCACCGTGCCGCACCGTGTCCTTAAGAAAAAGTAAATGAGGATCATCATACTGCCTCTCTTTGATGCGCTCATGTAAAGAAGATCGAGTAACTGTGCAAGCTAAAAACCGACTGGGTTCTGAAACATTGAACCTCACGAACAAATTAGCCAAAGTCTGAACATCTGCAGCTAATGGCCTCTCACAAATCGGAATATACGCAAGACTGCCCATACTCACAACCTTTCTACTCAAAGCATCGGCCACCACATTGGCCTTTCTGCGGTGATACAAAATGGTGATATCATAGTCTTTCAACAACTCCAACCATCTTCTCTGCCTCGAATTAAGATCTTTTTGTTTGAACAGGTACTGAAGGCTACAATGATCAGTAAATACCTCACACGAGACACCATAGAGGTAATGCCTCCAAATCTTGAGCGCATAAACAATGGCTGCCAGTTCTAAGTCATGAACATGATAATTCTTCTCGTGAACCTTCAACTACCACGAGGCATATGCAATCACCCTGCCATCTTGCATTAATACTACACCAAGCCCAATGTGAGATGCATCACAATATATCGTATACGATCCTGAACCTGTGGGTAATACCAATACTGGCGTCGTAGTTAAAGCAGCCTTGAGTTTCTGAAAACTCAACTCACACTCGTCTGACCATCTGAATGGGACATCTTTTTGGGTCAGTCTGGTCAATGGGCTTGCTATAGATGAAAACCCTTCCACGAACCGACGATAATAACCTGCCAAACCCAGGAAACTCTGGATCTCAGTAACTGAAGTAGGTCTAGGCCAATTCTGAACAACCTCAATCTTCTTAGGATCCACCTTTATGCCTTCTGCCGATACAACATGCCCCAAAAAGGTAACCGAGTATAACCAAACTCACATTTTAAAATTTTGTCATATAACTGATTATTCTTCAAAGCCTGAAGCACACTCCGATGATGTTTCTCATGTTCCTCTCGACTGCTGGAGTAAATCAAGTTATCATCAATGAATACAACCACAAAAGAATCCAAATAGGACTTGAACACTCAATTCATCAAATCCATAAATGCTGCTGGGGCATTTGTCAACCCAAATGACATCACTAGGAATTCGTAATGCCCATACCTAGTCCGAAAAACTGTCTTAGGGACATCAGATGCCCTAATCTTCAACTGATGGTAACCATACCTCAAATCAATCTTCGAAAATACCTTGGAACCTTGAAGATGATAAAATAAGTCATTAATTCTTGGCAACAGATATTTATTTTTGATAGTGGCCTTTTTTAACTACCGATAATCTATACACATCCGCATAGAGCCATTTTTCTTCTTTACAAATAATACTGGTGCACCCTAGGGAGAGATACTGGGTCTAATAAATCCCTGATCAAGCAAGTCTTGTAACTGCTCTTTTAATTCTTACAACTCCGGCGGGGCCATACGGTATGGTGGAATAGAAATGGGCTGAGTGCCCGAAGCCAAATCAATACAGAAGTTAATATCTCTGTCTAGTGGCATCCCCGGCAGATCTGTAGGAAATACTTTTGGAAATTCAAGAACAACTGGTACTGAGTCCATAGAAGGACATCCGCACTGGGATCGCAAATATAAGCCAAATAGGCTAGACACCCTTTCTCTACCATACGCCGAGCTTTCATATAAGAAATAATCCCGCTGGCAGAATGACCAGGAGTTCCTTTCCACTCTAACCGAGGTAACCCCGGCATGGCTAGAGTCACTATCTTGGCATGACAATCCAATATAGCATGATAAGGTGACAACCAATCCATACCCAAGATGACATCAACATCTACCATATCAAGAAGTAGAAGATCCACACTAGTCTCAAGACTACCAATAGTAACCACACACGAACGATAGATATGATCTACTACGACAGAGTCTCCCACCGGTGTAGATACACACACAGAAGCACTCAGAGAATCATAAGGCACAACCAAATATGAAGCAAAATAGGAGGACACATAGGAATAAGTAGATCCTGGATCAAATAGAACTGAAGCATCTCTATGGAAAACTGAAAAGCAGATGACTTGGCCTCAGGCCTAGCTGGAAAAGCATAAAATCAGGGATGAACCCCACCACTCTTAACTGCGTCTGTAGGACGACCTCTAATTGGCTAGCCTCTACCTCTAACAGTCTGACCTCCACCTCTAGCTGTCTGACCCCTACCTCTAGCTGGCTGAGCAGGCAGTGAAGCAACTGGTGCCGGTATGATGGCACAAGAATCCTGCCGAGATCTGTTACTCGCCAACTAGGGCAATACCTCCTGATGTGACCAATGTTCCCACACTCATAACACCCATCCTGATGTCGTGGCTGCTGAAGTTGAAGCTGACCCAGATAGGATGGATAACCACTGTAGTAACTCTGGAGTGGTGGTGCACTGATAGGAGCTGAATGTGCACTAAATGCTGGCTGTCCATAGTAAGGCATAATAGGACCGTGACTCCCTGAAGCACCGGGAAAAGCATGAAGTGCTGAATGAAACGGTCTGGGAGGATGACCCCTACCAAAGTTACCCCTGCCTCCAGACGAGGCACTACCGAAACCACCAAACTGGCGAGGCCTCTTATCAGACCTCTGCCCTCTCTCTTGTGCAAGAACCATCTTGATCCTCCTCACGACATTAGCAGCTGCCTGAAAAGAAATCTCACTTCCGGTCTCCTTGGCCACCTGAAGTCTGATAGGGTGAGTGAGTCCCTGAATAAACCTCCTCACTCTCTCTCCCTCAGTAGGTAGTAAAAGGAGAGTATGATGGGCCAAATCCACAAAACGGGACTAATACTGAGTAACAGTCATACTGCCCTGCTGTAGACGCTCAAATTGCTTGCAGAATTTCTCTCTTAGTGTGATAGGGAGGAACTTCTCCAGAAATAGCTGAGAGAACTGCTCGCAGGTAAGTGCAGGCGATCCAACTGGTCTGGTCAATGTATAATCTCTCCACCACCTCTTGGCGAAATCCGTCATCTGAAATATAACAAAATCAACCCCATTGATCTCAACTATACCCATGTTCCGCAGCACCGCATGGCAGCTTTCAAGATAATCTTGTGGGTCCTAAGAAGGTGTATCACTAAAGTGAATTGGACAGAGCTTAGTAAACTTATCCAGTCTCAATAAGGCCTCAAAAGACACGGCGGGCCTATCACCGGTCTGTGCCGCAACAACTGGCTGAACTACCCCAACTGGCGGGGCTGATGGAACCTAATTCTGGGGAGTCATCTGCTCCAGAGCAGGAGTAGTGGGAGTTTGTGCTCCTCCCCTAGCCTGTGAGATGGCTGGTGCCACTGAAAATGTACCATTCTGGGCCACGCCCTCCATAAGACTCACCAAACGGACTAGAGTGTCCTGAAGCGCTAGAGTAGCTATGAATCCTTCCGGGACCTGAACTGGTCCAGCTGATACATTCTGAACTGGAACCTCCTCCTCAAGGTCTACCTGAGGTAGTATAACAGGTGCAGCTGCTCGAGCTCTAGGCTGAGCTATACCTCGGCCTCTGCCTCGGCCTCTACCCCTAGCCATAATTGCCACCGGGGATTCTGGTCTCTGTCCATTAGTAGAGGTATTACATATTCTCACCATTTGCGAGAGAATAAGAATAGAATGGTTCAATTATCGATGATAGAATAAAATTGCACGACAGAATAAGAAAGAAGTGATATTGTTCCTAAACTGCATAGCCTCTGAGAGATAAGTACAGACGTCTCCGCACCAATCCTTCAGACTCTACTAAGCTTGCTCGTGACTCTTGAGACCTATGTAACCTAGTGCTCTGATACCAACTGTCACGACCCAAAATTCCCACCTTCAGACCGTGATGGCGCCTAACATTTCACTTGCTAGGCAAGCCAACGTTAGAATAATATTAACTATTTTTAAACAAGTTTTAAATTTATTAATAACAAAGAAATAAATGTGGATGTAAGGTCTGAAATATAATGAATAATCCATAAAATTAACGGTGACTAAATACCATCCCAGAATTGGTGTCACAAGTGCATGAGCTTCTAGAATAATACAAATAAAGGTCTGAATAAAATAAAGCTATCTCATAAAGACACAACAAAAGTAAAATAGACGGGGACTTCAGAACTGTGAACGCTATGCAGTTATACCTTAAGTCTCCTTTGAGTAGCTGAAATCCGAGCAAGTCTATGGTACGCCGTTGGGACCAACTCCAAAATCTGCACAAGAAGTGTAGAGTATAGTATCAGTACAATCGACCCCATATACTGGTAAGTGCTGAGCCTAACCTTGACGAAGTAGTGACGAGGCTAAGGCGGTTCACTTATATTAACCTGTACGCAATATTAGTAACAACAATAAATAATAAAAATAAATCAGGTAACTCATTTATAATAATTGAAGATAATTCAGCAGTCATAACCAATTATCATTTCCATCAATTCTCCGTTGCCACGAGCAACCCGCTCTTACAGTATATTCATATTCCATTATGTTGCGGCGTGTAACCCGCTCCACAATATATTTATTTTAATTAAGTCTGTTGCGGCGTGCCACTCGATCCTCTAATATGGACTTTTAATAAGTCTGTTGCGGCGTGCAACCCGATCCTCCAATATATCCATTTCAATCAATTCTGTTACGGCGTGCAACCCGCTCCTCCAATATATTCATTTACCAATTCTTGTAGAAGAAATTTACCCAATAAATGCAATAATTAATATAAAATTATAAGACAACAAGCATACAATAATTATGATTTAATTATGAAACAAACAATGACAAATAGCAAGTTGTTATGGAAATCAGAGAGAAATTAGATAGTTTAATATTTAATATGCTAAATGTCAAATAACAATTAAGACACATAATTCAAATAGCATGTAACAATTAATGCAAGAATTCAAGGATTAATATTTGACAAAGAATAGAAGAGAAACAATTATTATAAAAATTAATTCATGATTTAAAACAATTTCTGATTTTTCAAGTAAGTAGGCAAACAATTAATTTGACGACGTATAGACACTCGTCACCTCGCCTATACGTCGTTCACATGCATTTCACATAACAAATAATTTAAGGGTTCCATTCTCTCAAGACAAGGTTAACCACGACACTTACCTCGCTTTGCAAATTCCAATCAATTACTCAACCACATCTTTTCCTTTTAAATTTGTCTCCAAAAGCTTCAAATCTATTCACAAATAATTCGATATATTCAATACGAATCATAGGAATTAATTCCATATGAATTTATTAATTTTTCAGATAAAAATCCAAAATTCATTTAAATATTAGACAGTGGGACCCACATCTCAAATCCTGGAAAAACTCGCAAAATACGAATACCCGTTCCGCTACGAGTTCAACCATACAAAAATTATCTAATTCTGATGTCAAATAGACCTTCAAATCTAAATTTTCGTTTTTGAAAAGTTATACAAAAATTCTAATTTCTTGCATCTAAATCCAAAATAAGTGATGAATATAGACATGGATTCATGAAATATAATCACTTTTGGTTATAGAACACTTACCCAATTTAAAGTCGTGAAAATCTCCTTTGGAATCGCCAAAATCTGAGACTTAAAACTCAAAAATGAGTAAAAATGGCGATTTCCTAATTTATGGGCTTTGCCCAGTCATGTTCGCATATGCGGATAAAAGTTCCGCATTAGCCAGGAGTTGATTTTGGAAAAAATAAAAGGTGATGAATTTTTAAAGAACAAAAATGTTTCAAAGCTTAATCTGATCCTTTAACTCCTAGCATAAGGTGGAAAATTTGGGTGGAAGCCGACTCTTTACTTATTGTGAATGTTGTCAAGGGAGTTACAAGACTTTCTTGGCACTACGGACCTATTATTGAGGAGGTTAAAGAGTTGTTTCAAAGTGAAGATGTCAAGATGACACACTTTTACAGAGCATCCAATGGTGTGGCTGATCGTTTAGATGGATACAATCACCTATTGGACGCAAATAAGGAGTTTTTCAGCTTTAACTCACTACCAAGAGAAGCTAGAGGGCACTTAAAGGATGACAACTGGAAGCTCCCTTCCTTCTGAATTCGAAGGAAAGCCCAAAGCTTACCTCCAATAATGCAACGAGATGAACTTCCCAGTTAGTTCTTTTTGTGAACTCACATGTTACTTGAGAATGCTCCTCACTTATTCTCTTTTTTAGTTCTTATGGAAACAATGCACAGGGGAGCAAGTCTCCACAAGTTACAAGCTATTGTTGTAAAGCTCATCAACTACTTAGGCTATTTATGTTTCACGTCGTAAGTAGGAGTCCTCCTCCTATACAAAAACACTCGTCATGGTTACATGTTAGAGGCTTATCTCCTACATTTTTGTCAGCGGACTTGCATTTGCGAGACAAAGCTTGCATTTGCGATGCTAGGCTGCCAGGTGAAGTTCCACATCTGCAGACATTCTTGTCGCACCCGCGACATCTGCTTCTGCGCAAAATAGCCGCACCTACGAAAACTCCAGGCCAGCCCAGTCCCGCATCTGCGCAATTCCGCCGCACCTGCGGCATCGCAGGTGCGATTGTATCAGAGGCAGCAAATTTCCAGAATTTGCTTAAGTTCACAATTTGATCCGATTTCGATCCGAATCACACTCGGGGTACTCGGGACCCCGTTCGAATATACCAACAAATTCCGTAACATAATACGTACTTACTCGGGGTCTCATATCACATCAAATAACATTGAAATTGCAATTCACACCTCGATTCGAACTTTTACGTTTTAAACTTTTCAATTTGTAAATCTCGTGCCAAAACATACTATATGAATCCGGAATGACATCAAATTTGGCACACATGTCATAAATGACATAACAGAGCTATTCAAATTTCCAGAATCGGATTCCGGCTCCGATATCAAAAAGTCAATCCCGTGATCAAACTTGAAAATCTTTAGCCTTTAAATTACTAGTTCCGTTAAATGGTCATAACTTGAGGTAGGGACCTCCAAATTAAATTTCAGGTATACGCCCAAGTCCCAAATCACGATACGGAGATACCGGAACTATCAAAATACTGATTCTGGTCCGTTTTCTCAAAATGTTTACCAAAGTCAACTCAATTGAATTTTAAGGCTCTATTTCACATTTTAATCCATTTTTTACATAAAAACTTTTCGGTAAATTGTACAGACTGCGCACGCAAGTCGAGTAATAATAAATAGTATTTTTCGAGGTCTTAGAACACCGAATTACTTATTAAATTTAAATATGACATTTTGGGTCATCACACCTGTCCAGAAAAATACGGGTGAACCTGTCCCAAGTCATGGGAGGAGAAACTGCTTCTCTGCCAAGAAGATAAGACTGCCACCATCTACGGGCTCTGCCCTCCAGCTGAAAAGTAGCAAAGTCTACTCCATGAGACTCCAATATCCTCATGTTGTGCATTCTGTCCATGCACCGATCAATGAAGTCCTGGGGATCCTCATGTTGCTCTCCCCCAAACACAGGAGGATGTAGCCTGGTCCTTCTGTCCAATAGCTTCTGCGGTTCACAGGCCGCAGCTGGTCTGCACTCAGGTATAATCGTTGCCACTGGCTGGGCTCCACCCACGGGTAGTGCACACTGGGTCTGATATACAACAGTTGCCTGCCCACGAGCCTATGCGGTAGGGGTCTATGCTCCCCCGCCCACCTGAGATGTGGATGGGTCTGTCAGAAATAAACCGGCCTGAGTCATAGTGTCTATGAACCACAGCATATGGCCCATGACCTCCTGGAATCCCGGTGCAGATGTGAAATCCACCAGAGCTGGATCTGCCATAGGCACTTTGCCCTGTTCCTCAATAATAGGATCCTCTACTAGACCCGCTGGTGGCATAACTGGAACAATTCTGGGATGTCCTCGTCCCCTACCACAGGCTGGAGCCCTCCCTCGGGCTCTGCCTCGGGCTCTAATAATAGGGGGAGTAACCCTTCCCTGGTGTGGAACCTCATTAGAGTGCGTTCTCACCATCTGTGAGAGAATAATAGAAGGATATTTAGTGCTACATCATTTGCACGATAGGAGATGAAGAGAGGTAGTTTTACTAACATCCTATAGCCTCTCGAAGAAAAGTACAGACGTCTCTGTACCGATCCGCAAGACTCTAATAGGCCTGCTCATAACCTGTGAGACCTACGTGAACTTAGTGTTCTGATACCATGTTATCACGACCCAATTTCCTATAGGTCCTGATGGCGCCCAACATCATAACTAGGCAAGCCAACTAGTGATTTAAATATATATTTATTTCTTTAAAAATTATCCGAGTAATTAAACTCTTCCTACTTGCAAGAATTAAGAAAAAAATATAAAAGATCTAATAAATTAAAACCAAGAAAATAATTAAGTCCAAAATTCTACTAGTGTGTGTGCTATGATCTGGTGTCACAAGTGTATGAGCATCTAGTAGATTATACAAAAATTTCTAAATATTGTCTGAAAAAATAGACAGAATACAAATACAAGAAGCGGCACTAGTTGCTGCCGAAAGACTCAAAACGGTAGCTCACCACTAAGCCTCTGGGTAACGTGGGTATGCGCCGGTAGATCCTCCTATAGCACCTGTCTCAGCTCCTTCATAAAAAGTGCAGCAAGCGTAACATGAGTACGTAAACAACGTATACCCAGCAGGTATCAATCCTAATCTCGAAGAAGTAGTGACGAGAGGCCGACTTTGATATTCACTATGAGTCAATAAATTTTAAAAATAAAAAACATTTAATTAAACATGATTTATATGAACAACAATAATTTCCTTAACAAGCAGAAATAATTAATTCTTCAATTTCAATAATTTTCAATTTATCAATTATCTTCACAAGTTGCAATAAAATATCAAGATATCGTGTAATTATTATTATTAAGCACGATTTCTGCCGAGGTCGTACGTCCCGATCCAAAGTGTCGTGTACACTGCCGAGGGACGTGCGACACGATCCATAGATGCATCTATACTGCCGAGATATTCGGCCCGCTCCACAAGAAAGAATGACATTTTCTTTTGAACCTCCGGAATGAGAAGTCATTATTATATGACTAACATATAAGGATGTACAATTTCTATTAACAGCCAAATAATTTGTACAAAAATTCAAGTATATGAAACTTCAGTCTTTTACTATTTCTTCTAACAATTCACAATATAATTCCGGTAATTTAATTAAATAAAAGATGAAATTATCACAAGCAATTCATGATTTGAATCCTAAACTACCCGGACATAGCATAATTAGTAGCTACGCACGGACTCTCGTCACCCCGTGCGTACGTAGCCCCATAATTAACAACAATTATTAATTAAAATCACCTATGGGGTAAATTCTCTCTTACAAGGTTAGACAAGAGACTTACCTTGTCTCAAGGTCCACTTCCCGATCACAATGTCGCGTTAAAATCTCAATTAGACGCCGAAAAATCCGAAACTATCCAAAAGTTATATAAAATAATTAATATATGTTCAATAATTCGAAATTATACTATTAAGTAAATTATCTGACCCAAAATGGTAAAACTCCTAAAATTCACCCCGGGCCCATGTGCCCGGATTCTGGAAATTTTCGGAGGAAAACGTTACCCATAATCTCAAGAACTCAAATATACAGTTTCCATCCAATTTCATAACCATTTTCGTGATTAAAATCACATTTTTATACAAATCTAGGTTTTTCCCCTAAACACCTAATTTTCATAATTTACAGGTTATAATCTACCCATAATCTATGTATTTAACTCAAAGTGTGTAGAATTAACTTACCTTCAAGTTGCTAGTTGAAATCCCCTCACAAAAAGCTCCAAAATCGCCCAAAAATGGAGGAATTATGGGCTAAAATGGTTGAGCTCCAATTTTAATACATTCTGCCAAATAACCCTTTCGCATCTGCGGCTCTGCATCTGCGGAAAAGGCATCGCAGATGCGGCTTCCCCCTAAGCCGGCCTCGTTCGCTTCTGCGGTCAGCGGCTTGCATATGCGAGTCTGCTTCTGCGACTTGTACGTCGCACCTGCGCCCCCCTTTTGTGGCTTGTACCATCACATTTGCGCCTAGTCCACTTCTGTGGTCTCTTCTGCGCACCTGCGGGCTAGCACTTGCGCCTTCCCTTGCCCAGGTGCGATCGTACCAGAAGCAGAAAGCTTTAGCTTTTCTCCCAAGTTCAAAATTAGTCTGATCCTCGTCCGGTTAACCCCCGAGGCCCCTCCTGAATATATCAACAAGTTTGAAATCATAAAATAGACTCGCTCGAACCCTCAGAACATGTAAAATAACATCAAAACTAAGAATCATACCTCAAACCAAATTGATTCAACTTAAAAATTTTAAATTCTTCAAACTTACTCCGAAAGCGCCGAAACATACTTAAACTACTCGGAATGATATCAATTTTTTGCGTGCAAGTCTTAAATCACCATACGGAGCTACTCCCAGACTCGGAATTCCAAACGGACCTCATTTACTCCAATACCTACTCCAAACTAAATTTAAAGAACCTTAAACTTTTAAATACTTGATTTTCTTTATTAAGCACTAAGACGCTACCGGGTTGTCCAAAACCCGATTCGAACATACGCCCAAGTCCAAAATCATCATACGAACCTATTGGAACCATCAAATCCCGATTCTGGTATCGTTTTTTCAAAATATTGACCGAAGTCAAACTTGGCCTTTTAAAGCCAAGTTAAAGAACTAAGTGTTCCGATTTCAACCCGAACACTTTCAAATCCCGAACCAACCATCCACGCAAGTCATAAATTAGCAAAATAACATACGGAAGAATTTTATTTAGGGGAATGGGGTTCTAAAAGTTAAAATGACCGGTTGGGTCATTACAGAAAATGGTAAAATCAAAGGTAAAAGTGGGAACATAATTGGCTAATCGTGGCTTAGAATGGCAATTGAAAACGTACGATCATTTAAAAATGAAGAACAAAGGGTATTTTGAAGAAAAAATAGCCTAAGGGCATGGTGAGATGACATGTCATGTGGTAAGTTTTTAAGGGTATCTTTACACAAAAAATATAATAGAGGATAAAATTAAATATTTTCAAATAGAAAAGGGTTAGTTTGACCTTTTTTCCCTGGGGTGTCAATGGTTCGGTTCGGCCGGTTATTTTATAAAATTTGTGTCAAACCAAATTTTTTGGTTATTTCATTCTCAATCATCTTAGTTTCTTTTTGGTATCGGTACGGTTCAGTTAATTTTTTGGTATATTTTTAAAAAAGTCATGCAAGAGTCACTAGTCAAAGTTAAAATGTGATAAATGTGTACTTGCATAGGACTTTGGCAAAACTCTCTAGGCATTTTTATTATTTTAAAAGTGGTGATCAAAGGAACATAATAGATGTCCAGAATAGAGATTCATCCCGCTATCCTATGGTAGTGTAAAATAAATTAAGCAAAGACAAGAAAAGTATAAATCATACGAGCGGAAAGATATTAATCAAAGTTGGACTCAAGAATCGAGCGTATTAGAACAACAAGAGAAATCCAAATCATACGAGAGGAAAGATATCTGATACTTTGTGGCTTACTACTGAAGATCGTTGGAATATCTAGTGGCTTGCTACTCAAGATGTTGGAACTCATTTAGTTTCGATATGAGCAGTAGAATAGGTTTAAAAGTTGGGACTCTGGATATTAATTAGTTGGTCACTTGGAGCCATTCCATAATCCCAAGACTGAAGAAAAAACATTTAATGCTTTGTTAGTTTTAAACTTAGTATATAAAATATATTGTTCATATATAAATTTATTCGATACGGTTCAGTATTTTTATCGATTTATTTTTATAAAATTTAAAATCTACCCTATCATTCGGTACAGTTATAAATTTATATAAAAATCTACGGTTTTATTAAAAGAAACCTAATAATCAGTTCTGTACGGTTCGGTCGGTTTTGTCGGTTTTTAAGATCCATTGACAACCCTAGTTGTTGCTTCAAGAGGTGAATGGTTATTTGCAGCTTGTTAGAATGGTTGTTATGTATCATTTCATAGTGAATTATATCATATTGTATAGTGTTGTACTATATCATTTTAATATATACAATATTTGGATAGATTGTATCATTTGTCATTGAGAATAAACTTGTAATATTATGAAGAAAAAAAAAGATACGCGGTAAAACTATTATATAAAAAAGTAGGGTAAAAGATAAAATAAAATTATTTAATAATAAGGAGGGGCAAGATGAGAGAAAAACCTAAGGTAACAATGCGACCACACCAAATCGGTCCATTCGTAGAGTGACACTTTTCGTCATTATGTAACGCTAAATTTAATAATACGATACAATAAAATTTAAGTAATAATCATAATAAATATTGTATTTAAAAAGATACAATATAATAGGTAACAACCATCCAAATAATATAAAGGGGATAATAAATTCCATTGCCTTTGTTTCAAAAATTAGGATACATGTTCAAAGGATTATTTTTAAAAAAAATTAATAATAACGCACTGTTCACTGAACTATGGTTAATTGCATCCTCAACAACTCCAATTTCACTTACCATCAACCGCACGACCTTGGATTCAACAACGTTTTTGGGGGTTTTTGCATCTATACTCAGTTTTAGGGTCACAATTAAACTTATACTCACTTCGTAAAAAAATTGCAAGCCTACCCACTTTAAGATCAACTTTAGACTTATCGGGTCTAAAGTTAAAAAAGAATTAGTGTGAAGTGAAAAAATTACATTTCAGATGCACTTAAGGCCAAATAGGTCTGAAGTGTAACCAATAGTTTCATGCACTTAAGGCCAATAAGTCTGAAGTAAAAAATTGCACTTCAAATGCACTTAAGGCCAAAAGGTTAAAGTGCAACAAATATTTTCATACATTTAAGGCCAATAAGTCTGAAGTGAAAAATTGCACTTTAGATATACTTAAGCCAAAAGGTCTGAAGTGCAAATTGCTCAGAAACAGAAATTTTTTCTCCGATTAACAATCAAATATATGATTTAATACCTAAATCTACTTCAAATGAGGTCAAATTTGAAACATAACCTCCAAATATCATCAAGAACAAACCCCAATCACCAATTTATCAAAATAATAATAAATCTAACGAACTCATTTTGCAATTAAGAAAAAAAAAAAGAAACCCTAAATAATAGTAAAAAATAAAGTGCCATAATAGCTCATCACTCTAAAACATCATAAATTACCTTACAATATGTTCACAAACACCATATAAAATCAATGTAAGAAGAAGAAGCAGAAGAAGAAGAAGATTCAAATATTGAATTCGTTGTTCTAACTCTCTTCTTCTTCTTCTTCTTCTTCTTCTTCTTCTTCTTCTTCTTCTTCTTCTCACAAAAATCACAAATTTCAACAAACAATCACAAAACCCTAGATTTAATCCCGATTTTGAATAGCAGCAATAATAGACAGAGAAATCGATGGTAGAAACCTTGATTAATAAAGAAAATTGCTACTTAAAGAAGTTGTCTCTAGAGCATTTTTCCGATGAGAGCAAATAGATCATACTTTGAGAGGTGTAAATGACGGACTCGTGTAACAAAATTCCCTTTTTTATTTTTTCACGTAATTAGATTAACATATATTAATTAAGCCTATTTTTAAGATTAATATAATTAAATATCTACGTGGATTACCACATGGCAGGTTTTAAAAATTATTTAGAGCGTGTATCATACACACTAGTAAGAATGAAACAGGGGTTTATTATGAAGGGGTATAGTCCAGGGGTCTCAGTCATGGATTTCTTTCCTTTGCTTCAGTCAATTAGGTGATCTTAGTTCAATTTTGATATCGTTGACATGTTAAATATATGGGAATTTCTTTTACAAATAATACTCTATTCTTGGTTTACTTTTACTATTTAGATTAAAACAATGATAGTCCTTACTTATTGTACTCCTAATGTTTTACGATAACAACTATCCCACAAATTACGTTTGGGAAGGGTAGTGTGGGTAGATTTTACTTTTATCGCAAAAATATTATTTTCGAGAGATATTTCGCTTAAAAATGATAAAAAGAAGCAGGGCAAATAACTTTAAAAAAATAACAGATAGTAATAGCAATCTAAGAATAAGAAAGATGCCATACTAACAAAAAAACTGGTCGACTACCAACTAACTGTCTACGTTGATTTTTGACTTTCACACCCGCCTAACATGGGTCTTTGTTTTACACTAATATTTAAATGGAATATTTGGAGTCTATGTTTACAAACTTTCTTAAATTAATTTAGGTGCCACTTGGTGGACCTTCAAATGGCAACACATGTGTCAATTGCTTGACTTTCACATTAGTGAAAACAAGTTGATGCTTCACAATAATCTATATTTCTATCTATATATAAATATAATTGAGGGACCTAGACCAGTTACGTGACACTCCTATTTAGCAGGAAATGCATTTTCCCGCCTCTATTTTTTTTTCCGATTTTACACCTCAAAATTTATTGCCAAAACATTAAAAGTTTCTTCACACTATAAACGAAACACTTCCCGTTCACAACCGTCTCTTCCACAACAATTCTTTTCTTCCCACAACCCATTCTATTTTCATACTTATCGCTCTTTTCATAGTTATCTCTCTTTTTAGGGGCGGCTCAATAATATATGTGACCCAAAGCCAAACTTCAACGAGGGGCCCTAAGCTTTCTTTCTTTAGTTTATTTTTTTTAGCTTTTAGAGATGTAAAATTATTAATAATTTATTTATAAAATATTTTAAATGCACAATAATAAAAATATAGTACAATCAAATATGATTCAACAAATAGATATAACTACATATATATTTGGTGCTTCAATATTCTTGATGCAATGCAAAAATATTGGGAACAAACAAAAGAGGTCACAATTGTATTTCTGGTCTTTTATTGTATGAATAGTTTGTAAAATAGTTAGCCATACATTAACACTTGAATTCTAGAGAAGGCCAAACGAGTGTAGAATAGTAAAAGTGAATGCACTTCTGCATAAAAAGGTTATAAAGAGATAAAAAGAATGTGGGCTCATTAATACAACAACAACAACAATAACAACAACCATAACCCAGTATAATCCTACTAGTGGGGTATGGGGAGGGTAGTGTGTACGCAGACCTTACCTGTCACGACCCAATTCTCCCTCTGTAAGATGTCGTGACGGCACCTAGTCTCTACGACTAGGTAAGCCTAATAAAGATGCGAAAATAACAGAAATGGAAGCAAAACTTAAAAACTAACTGTAACAGATAACTAAATAACTGATAACAATGCCGCTCGACATTTACAATAACCAACACTCAAGTAATACATAGTATTCCCAAAACCCGAAACATCATAAGTCACAAGCTACAGAAGGAAACTAGTATCTCTATACACCAGAGTCTAATAAAAGAAGTAATGAAGGTAAATGGCATAAGAGGGAATAAAGGGGGACTCCGAGGTCTGCGGACGCGACAGATATACCTTGAAGTCTTTGTACAGAAGCAAGCACTCTCAGCTAGTAGCGGGGCTGATAAGAAGTACCTGGATCTGCACACAAAACATGTGCAGAAAAGTAGCATAAGTACATTACAATAGTACCCAGTAAGTGTCAAGCCTAACCTCGGTAGAGTAGTGACGAGATCAGGTCCGGGCCCTACTAGGATATAATAATAAGACAGATGCTATAATAAAAATGAACTAAACGGAAAAAGACAACAACAAGTATTCACAAAGCAATAACAAACACCGCACAATGATATAACAATAGGGGCGCTCCCGAGATACCGTCTCGTAGTCCCAAAAGTAAATATACAGGGAGAACTCCCGAGGTACCGTCTCGTAGTTTCAAAAGTAAATATGTAGGGAGAACTCCCGAGGAACCGCCTCGTAGTCTCAAAAATAAATGTGCAGGGAGAACTCCCAAGGAATCGCCTCGTAGTCTCAAAAGTAAATGTGTAGGGAGAACTCCCGAGAAACTGCCTCGTAGTCTCAAAAGTGGACACACAGCTCAAACTGATAAATATAACAGTTAACAACAAGATTTCTACAGTTAGTACTGATAAAGAACAAGGAAAAACAGAAAATCAACTAGGCATGCTTCACAGAGTTCAAATAAGCAGTTAAAGTACGTAGACATGCAATATTATACTAAACAGGATAACTACACAGGTTGGTATAACGCAATTAAGAATGAAAAGCATATTACTACTCAGAAAAATGGTATAACCCAAATTAAAAGGAAAACAAGTTGCAACTCAGTAAAATCGGTTTTTTTACAATAACTTGCCCGTGTACGTACTCGTCACCTCGTGTACACGACGCTCACATATTACAACAGTACCAAATCCTAAGGAGATTTTTCCCACACAAGGTTAGGCAAGACACTTACCTCGAACCAAGCTCAATCAATCGGTAACAATACATTTTTCACAAATATCCGGCTTCGAATGGCCTAAATATAGCCAAAATCAATTACATACCATAAATATAACTATAAGAAATTAATTTAATTTATGAAATCAAAACTAAAGAAAGAATTTAGAAAATCGCCCCAAAACGTCGACTCGGGCCCACGTCTCGGAATCGGGTAACAGTCACAAAATACTAACACTCAATCAACCATGAGTTCACTCATACCAAAAGTATCCAAATCCGATGTCAAAATCTCAATCAAAACCCAAAATCTTAGTTGAAGGACTTCTTCCCATTTCTCCCAAAAATTTTCAACCCAAATCTGAAATTAAAGGATGGAATTAATGACAGATTAGTGAAATATAACCAAAAACAAGTGAAGAATCATTACCCAATCGATGTCTCTGAAAATCCCTCAAATTCTCATTCAAATCCGAGCTCCCTATCTCAGGTTTTGGTAAAAATGGCCAAATATCTCGAAGCCTCACTTAAGTAGGTTCTGTCCAAGCATTTTCGCACTTGCGGAGCCTGGGCTCGCACCTGCACGTGTGCACATGTGGACAATGGTCTGCTTTTGCGAAGTCCTCACCCACTCGGCTCCCGCTTCTGCGATCACTCCCCCGCAGGAGCGGCTCCGCTTATGATCCCCTTTTGTCGTACCTGCGACCACTGGTTACCCAGACCAGGGCCGCATCTGCGAGCTCCCTTCCGCACGTGCGGTCTCCAAAGCATAGGTGAGAAAACACTAGAAACGAGAAAATTTCAGCAATTTGCAAAAGTCCAAATTCAATCGGTTAAGCATCTGAAATACACTCGAGGTCCCCCGGGACCTCAACCAAACATACCAACAAGTCCTAAAATACCATACGAACTTAGTCGATCCCTCAAATCATATCAAACAATGCTAAAAACACGAATCACCCTCTGATTCAAACTTAATGAACTTGAAACTTTAAATTTCTACAACTGATGCCGAAACCTATCAAATCACGTCCGATTGGCCTCAAATTTTGCACACAAGTCATATTCGACATTACAGACCTACTCCAACTTTCGGAATCAGAATCCGACCCCGATATTAAAAAGTCCACTTCCGGTCAAAATCTCCAAAAATTCAACTTTCGCCATTTCAAGCCTAGTTCAGCTACATACCTCCAATTCACATTCCGGACACGCTCCTAAGTCCAAAATCACCAAACGGAGCTAACGGAACCGACAAAACTCTATTTCGGAGTCGTCTTCACATAGTTCCAACTACGGTAAAAAATCCTAGAACTTAAGCTTCTGTTTTAGGGATTAAGTGTCCTAAAGCACTCCGAAACTACAAACAAAACCTCCCGGCAAGCCACATAAGCAAGAAAAGATACGAAAAAAGCAGTAAATAGGGGATCGGGTCTAATACACTCAAAATGACCGGTCGAGTCGTTATATTACTTACCCCTACCCTGGGATAGAGAGGCTGTTTCCGATAGACCCTCAGCTCCCTCCCTCCAAGAACTCCCCACCTTACTCTTAGGGTGACTCGAACTCATAACCTTTTGGTTGAAAGTGGAGGGTGCTCATTACCAGAGCAACCCACTCTTGTGATGTTTATTAATAGTGATGTTTATATATAAAACAAATAAGGCAAGAAGGTATATGTTCACACTATTAAATAGGGAGTGAATCCCAAAATACTACTCTTCTCTCCAAAGTTCTAATCTTTCCTTGAAATTGTTTACTTTATTTTAAAACGCCTAATATTCTTAAAGAAAAATTGACACATGTAACTATAAATGTTGGGAAATTTTGGGACCCTCCAAAGTATGAGGCCCAAAGCAGTCGCTTCATTTGCTTTACGTTGGGCCGCCTCTGTCTTTCCATACTCTATCAATTACTCAGTAGCCTTTTCATATTTTTTTCTGCTCATTTTCTCTTTGCCTTTACTTTGTTAAACTTCTCTAGACTAATCTTCTTTGTTCTTTTTTTGGGGGGAAAGAAAAAAATTCATTAATTCACTGGTAATCACTATATTTTTCACTCACCAGAAAGTTAAACCTCAACAAAAACTAAATTCACCGCTAATGAAGTCTTCGAAGAAAAACATATCTCGCCCACGATCTCAACAAATATTGGTATTCACTCCACAACTGCCGGTCTTTGATTCAAAATTAATCTATACAATCTATGCGTTATTCTTATATATTTGCAACATATAAATTTATACAGCCTAATCTAATTGTATAGGTGTGGTCAGACAAGGATTACGAGGTCAAAACGCCGTGAAAAGATTGAGGTACAGTCCAAAGCACTGCTATGCTTTTTCCACAATTCATACCTGATGGTGTAAGCATTCTGGAATACTATAATTCCTTTTCCCTAATTCATAAATAAAGGTGTAAAGATTCTAAAACACTTTAAAAATCTTGCAAAAACCCAAAGATTCTTTACTACTATAATTTTTACACAATGTATAACTATGGTATAAATATTCTTAAATACTATAACTTTTTGCCTACTAATGGTGCAAAAATGTTGTTTTACTTCTATTTTTTTGGGATCAAATCTCGACAACAATATTTTTAAATGTTGATTATAGTTTACTTATATAGAGTTTAGACTATTTTACGTTTTCATCTTAGCCTTCGAAATTGGTATTGGATAATTGTTCAACTTCTTCTCTGCACTTTTGTACTATACTTGCAGCCATATATGCATTTTTAATAGCTGCAACATTGTAATGACCTGGAATATATATTTTTTCGCAGAAAAATTGTAATGGCCGTATTAATGCTTTCTAATTTTAGTTTGAATATATATAAATTCTCTATATTTGTATTCTTATATTGTCGTGCTATAGTCTTTTGTGTTCTACTTGAAGACCATATGCATTTATAATACAACAATAAAAGACTAATGGTTAGTAAAATATATTTTTTTCTGGCAATATTGTAAATGCTAGAAAATTTATTCTTCAATTTTCTTATATCTTGCCTTTTCTCCATTATTTATGTGCTCACTCTTCCTCCAAAAGACATGCCTCTTTTTACTTCTTCAAAAGTCACGCCTCTTACTCTTCATCTTAATTTTAACCACACATCGTTTTTCTCCTCTTATTTCCTCCACATCAAAGCAAATCACATATTTCTTTTAACCACACGTCGTTTTCTCATTTTTTGTTTGTTGCATTATGATGTTTATCTACCTTTTGGGTATTTGACATTTAAATAAAATATAAATTGATGATTTTATATGATGATCGGTTAATATAGAGTTCAAGTAATTTAAAACTAATTAATATAGTTTTCATGTGCTTGCATATATCTTCCTACTATAACTTATTGTAAAGGAGTTAGTTAATTGTACTACAGTTCCCTGATCATTAGTTAGCTACATGGGTAATTATATTATTTTTCTTATTTATAACTGTCATTTGTTAGGAGTCAATAGATATTAGTATAAGAATACGCATACACTAAGCAGTGAAGTAATCAAATTGTTCTCTCTGTTCTCTGCCTTTCTTCTGCTCTCAATTTCGTCTTCTCAATTCATTCAGTTGTGGATTACACTTCATAATCAGTGTAAATAAGTGAAAGTTAACATGGTATCAGAGCCCTAATTAGCTGAATTGAGGGATCTTTCGCATATTTCTGATTAAATCGAGGAATTCAACTCCTTTTTTTGGCAGAAACCCTAATTACTTGTTGTTTTCATGGCGATTGAAGATGATGCTGCCGATAAGGAAAATGAAGTTACTGGCAGAATTTTCGGTGGAGGATCGATGGTGATTGACCATAATCACCCACTCTATCTCTACCCGTCTGATGGCTCAGGATCGTTGTCCATAGGTTTTTTGTTGACCGACATGGATAATTACATGATTTGAAGGCGAGCTATGAAATTGTCATTGCTTGGGAAAAATAAACTCGGTTTTGTGGACGACACTATCTTAAAAGAGGATTTTGAGCCAGAACTATGGAAGTTATGGGATCGGTGCAATGCAATCGTAATTTCATGGATAATGTGTAATGTTAGCAATGTATTGGTGACTGGAGTTCTGCTTTCTTTAAATTCTCATGACATTTGGTTATCCTTGGAGGAGCATTTTGACAAGGTAAATGGATCTCGTGAATATCAATTGCATAGGGAAATATTTACTCTTACTCAAGACACATTCTTTGTATCAGTGTATTTTACTCGATTGAAAGATCTATGGGACGAGTATGACTTTCTTATGCCTCCTCCTTGTGGTTGTCCTAAATCTAAAGAATTTCTTAAGCATTTACAACATCAGAGGCTCTATCAGTTTCTTATGGGCCTCAATAAGGGCTACAACCAAGCTCGTAGTTAGATTCTATTAAAGACACATTTGCCTACTGTAAGCCAGGCGTATGCTATGATTATTCAAGATGAAAGTCAGAAGATAGTCGCAGGAAATCAGTATGCTAGCACTGGAATTGAGCCAACTACTTTGTTTACATCACAAGTAGGAGCTACTTGTAAATCTAAGAAGAATTATAATATTGAATGCGAGTTTTGTCATCTAACAGGTCATTCTAAGGATAGATGTTATAAACTAATGAAGTGTGACTACTGTGGCATGAAAGGGCATTTGAAAGAGAACTGTCATAAGCTCATCGGTTACCCTGCTGATTTTAAATCTAAGAACAAGGTAAATGCGGTGGTGCATGAGAACACTGCTGCTCCAGCATTCAGTCAGGAGCAATACTCTATGCTTCTGAATATGCTAAGCAATGTTTCAACTTCAAATGCTAGTGCTCATTTGGCAGGTAATCCTATTTTTCCACAGGTTAATAGTGTTCAATGGATAGTTGATACCGGGGCCACTAATCACATAATTAGTAATGACAAATTATTGCTTAATGGTGTTAAAGTAGGAAATTCAAGAAATGTACAATTGCCAATAGGTGATTCTGCTCAAATAACACATGTTGGTGATTGTTAGTTGGCTGGAGGTGATGTGATCAAAGATGGGTTGTGTGTGTCATCTTTTAAATTTAATCTCTTATCTGTCTCCAAAGTAACAAGAGAACTTAACTGCTGTGGTTTGTTCTTTCCTGAATTTTGTATTTTTCAGGACCTTTGCACTAGGAAAGTGAAGGTGACTGGTAGAGAGCTAGATGGACTCTATCTGTTAGATTGTCCGACTAAAAGCAATATTTTGGAAAACATGAGGTTTATGGATGTTAAGGAAGGACGTCGAGAAGTTTGGCATAGAAGATTAGGCCATGTTCCAATGGCAGTACTTAGGAAGATTTTTGTTTTTACAAATAAGGCTGATTCTTTTACATCATTGTGATATATGCCCATTGGCTAGGCAAACTAGAGTTCCATTTTCAATCAGTGATAGTAGAGCAGATCAATATTTTCATTTGGTACACATGGATGTGTGGGGACCTTATAAAGCTATTACTTATAATTGAATGAGACACTTTCTTACTTTGGTTGATGACTATTCAAGATGGACATGGACCTTCTTATTAAGAGTCTAATATGATATTTCTGAATTGCTCAAGACTTTTATTTCCATGATTATTAATCAATTTGGTAAAAAGATTAAATTTTTCAGATCTGACAATGGGTCTGAATTTTGTTATAGTAGTTGTGGTGAGTTGTTCAAACTGCATGGAATATTACACTAGAGTTCCTGTCCTTACACGCCCCAACAGAAAAGGTTTGTGGAAAGGAAACATAGGCACCTATTAGAGACTACTAGAGCCATTAAGTTCCAGGGTGGTCTTCCAGTCAAGTTTTGGGGGTGTTGTGTAGAAGCTGCTACACATATTATGAATAGAATGCCTTAAACAGTTCTAGGACATAAATCTACTTTTGAGATGTTGTACGGTAGATCCCCTTCCTTGGCACACATGCGGGTGATTGGTTGTTTATGCTTTACCACTGTCTACCAAGACAAGATAAATTTGGTCCAAGGGCCATTAAGTCTGTCCTTCTAGGTTATGGAGTTTATCAGAAAGGCTACAAGCTTTATGATCTGAAAAATAATGTTTGTTTCATTAGCAGAGATGTGGTGTTTCATGAAAGGATTTTTCCTTTTTTGCTGGCTAATGAGAATTCAACCTCAATCATTCCTGGTGTGAATATTTTGCCATCTGATCATGAAGTAGATGAGTTTCTTGTTGCAGTAGACAGTCACTCCAATGCTCCTATGTTTTTACATGCTCATGTCCAACATGCTGCTGATGGATCATCACCAGCACACATGGTTGATCATGGGGATCCCCAGGAGGTTGAGTCTGTTCAGGAGGTTGAGTCTGTTCCTACTGATAATTTTGTTGCTCCACATCTACATACTGATCAGCCTTCTCCTATTGTTAGTGTTCTACATCGACCTACTAGAACTCTTAAGCCTCCAAGGACTGACAGGAAACCTGGAGCACACTCTTGTTCCTATCCTCTTTTAGATGGCTTATCTTACAGTCATTTGTTTGCTAAGTATCAATATTTTCTAACAAAGTTTTCTGCTGAGGTTGAGCCTAGGAATTATTCTGATGTAGTCAAGGATCCAAGGTGGATGGAAGCTATGCAAGCTGAAATCCAAGCTTTGGAAGACAATACGACTTGGTTGGTTGTCTCTTTGCCACCTAGAAAGCGAGCCATTGGTTGCAAATGGATTTTCAAAATTAAATATATGGCCACTGGTGAGGTGGAGAGGTTCAAAGCTAGGTTGGTTGCCAAGGGGTATAGTCAACAAGAAGGACTTGATTATCAGGAGACTTTCTCCCCTGTGGTCAAAATGGTCACTGTTAGATCTGTTATTTCTTTGGCTGCCATGAGTAATTGGGAGATCGATAAAATGGATGTCTATAATACTTTTTTGCAGGGAGATCTGACTGATGAAGTGTATATGTGTCTTCCACAAGGATTCATGAGTGGTGTCAGTTCTCAGCATGTGTGCAAACTGCTTAAGTCCTTATATGGTCTTAAGCAGGCTTCTAGGCAATGGAACCTTAAACTTACCTCAACCTTGATCTCTCTGATTTTACGCAAAGTCCTCTTGACTATTCCTTGTTCACCAAGAGGTCACGTGGCAAGATAGTGGTGGTCTTAACCTATGTTGATTGATCTCTTCAGAGATGATGTTTCCTTGATTTAGGAGACTAAGGATTGTTTGCAGAAGGCTTTTAAGATCAAGGATCTTGGTGAATTGAAGTACTTCCTTGGCATAGAGTTTGCACGCAGTAAAGAAGGGATTTTGATGCATCAAATAAAGTATGCACTTGAGCTTGTCTCTGACATGGGGCTGGCTGGTGCCAAGCCAGTTGGTGCTCCTATGGAACTAAACCAAAAGCTCACCACCACAGAGTTTGATATGCATGTTGGTTCCTATGCTGATTATGTTTTTGCTGATCCTACTGCCTATCAGAGGTTGGTTGGTCGACTCTTATTTCTGACAATCACTCGACCAAACATTACTTTTACTGTGCAATGTCTGAGTCATTTCATGCACTCTCCAAAATGTTCACACATGGCTGCTGCTCTCAGGATTGCGAGGTACATTAAGGGTTCCCCTGGTCTTGGCATTCTCATGCATTCTGAGACTTATTCTCAGCTTACTACTTACTATGATATTTATTGGTTACATTGTGATGCTTCGTAATTCCCTCATCTCTTGGAAGCAGAGGCGGACCCAAAATTTTTATACGACGGGGGCACATTATTCTGCTCAACCAGTGCCCCATAAATGTTTTTAATGTTCAGGGTGCCAACTGCTTTAAATTAACCATTTTAAGGTATATACGTATATATATACAAGATTTCGACCGAAGTTTACGGGGTTCGGTGACCCCTCACCCGTACACATGGGTCCGCCTCTACTTGGAAGTCGAAGAAACATGCCACTTTTTCACGGAGCTCCGCCGAGGCTGAGTATCGAAGTCTAGCTTCAACTGTGGCAGAGGTAGTCTAGGTTGTAGGTTTGTTCAAGGAGTTAGGTGTGGAGATTCAACTGCCTGTTTCTTTACACTGTGACAACAAATATGCTATTCAGATAGTTGTGAATCCTGTGTTCTTTGAAGTACCAAACACATCGACATCGATTAGATTATGGGCTACAGAAGGACACTTAGAGCTAACTTTAACGGGGCTGAAGAAATTCGAAAAAGTGGCTGCTGATATTTTACATGATCTTATTTATAGAAGTCTAGTTGTTGTTAGGACGTGAAGCTTGAATGGTAAAATCAAGACATGTAGGGTTCATGATCTTCTGCTTGAGAGAAGCTAAAAGCGAGAATCTCTTGCATGCTGTAAATCCTCAAACATGTGAGCAATACAAGCCAGTTTCTCCTCACGATCGTCGGTGGGTGTTAGTTTCAAAGGAAGACTATCATCCTGCTCCTTTCGATGATCTTACTCATAGCAAAACTGTTTCCCTTCATATTTTGTTCAGCGGAATGGAATCCGTGAATGAATTAAGACTATCTGATTTCAAATGTCTAAGAGTACTGGACTTGGAGGCTGTGGTATTCGATGATATCCCTGCTGTAATATTACTCTTAATCTGTTTAAGGTATGTGGCTTTGACAATTACGATATCTAAATATCTACATATTTCCAGTCTTTGTAATTTACAGACTTTCATTGTTCGTGGAAGTACTCTCGTACTCTCTTCTACCATATCTTTACCTCATGAAATTTGGGAAATGCTTGAATTGAGGCATCTCCGGTCTAAGGAAGTATTTCAAGATTGTCGCGGAACCGTTTTTCTGAGGGTTCGGCGAGGGCAGCAAAGTTAGCCTGAGTGCTACTTAGCTTCAGCCCTTAGACAATAAATAGCACAATCGTGCTAAAGCGATGACAATCACACGAAACAAGCAAGAAAGCTATGAAAGAAAGAGACTCGAATTTGGGAGGCAAGTGCCAATTTTCTATTGTATTATACAATATCTGATGCTTACAAAGAATGAGTATAAAGCCTATTTATAGAAACGAAAATGGCTATACAAAAGGGGTGGTTGGCAGGGCTGGTAAGGCTGTTACAGTAGCCTGGTGCATTCCAGCATGGAAAGCTGGAAAGGCAGACTTAGTGGATTTTGCTGTCAACCATGGCCCAGAAGGTCAAAGATGCCTTCCCACTTTCGGCTGCTTGTCCCTTGGTCTGCTGACTTTGTGCCAAAGGTGTTTTTAGTAGGCATCTCATCATTTCTGTGTGGCCCTATGTGTTTTTCCACTGATGGTAGTCCGAGATTTGAGCTCGGACAAGCCACGCCATCGCTGGAAATGCTGAAAATTAATAGGTGCGATGGCAGGGCGGTGCACACTCCCCCAGTTGAAATGGCGACGACCCCGGTGCCATACAACTGAAGATAATTGTGGACTTGTTCCCTGAACTGCCACAAATCTTCGAATTTCTCCCATGATGCCTCCTTTGGCGAAGTTCCTTTCCAATGAACAAGGAACTATGCGCTTGAATTGCCCCATCCTTTTCCACGGACCAACTGATGGTCTATGATGGCTTTCAGTTGCTTGTCTGTTGTTGGCGGAGTAGCAAAAATTTGGCTTCGACTGGACTGCGCCCGATCCTTGTCTTCCATGTCTTTGAAATATGATTTCAATTGGCTAGCATGGAAGACTGGATAGATTTTCAGATGACGCGGCATGTCCAGTCGATATGATATTATCCCCACTTTGGAAACAATTTCTAATGGGCCCTCATATCGGCGAATCAGACTATGATGTACGCCTCGTAGTGATTTGAACTGCCGTGGATTTAATTTCACCATGACCCTGTCTCCAATCCTATAGTTGACTGGACGACGCTTTCGGTCCGCAAATTTCTTCATTTTGCGGGCAGCCTTGTCAAGATATGACCTGGCTAGATCGGCTTGTTCCTCCCAAAACTTGGCCATGTGAAAAGCCCCCGGATTTTTCAATCCGACGTTGGCGGGCAATGATTGAGGAGTGTTGGGCTATTGCCCAGTTGCAAGCTCAAAGGGACTCTTCCCAGTCGCCTCGCTGCATTGCAAATTGTAAGAGAATTGACCTATGTCCAGTAGCTTAGCCCAGTCTCTTTGATTGGCGCTGACATAATGCCTCAGATAGCATTCAAGCAAGGCATTAATCCTTTCCGTTTGTCCATCTGTTTGAGGATGGAAACTTGTTGAGAAGTGCAGTTGAGTTCCCAACAAGCTGAACAATTTTTTCCAGAATGCGCCAGTGAAACGAGGGTCTCGATCGCTTATGATGTGCTTAGGCACGCCCCAATATTTCACGATGTCCCTCAAGAATATACGTGCTGCCTCTTTAGCTTTGCAACCGGCAGTGGTGGCCGAAAATGTTGCATACTTGGTGAATCTATCGACAACCACCATAATGGTGCCGAATCCCTCCGAATTTGGCAAACACATGATGAAGTCCATGGTTATGTTGTCCCATGGCTTCGCCGCAACTGGCAGTGGCCCAAGTAAACCCCCAGGAAGCTTGGATTCCACCTTGTCTTGTTGACAAACTAGACAAGTGCGTACATATACCTCGATGTCGTCCCGCATCCGAGGCCAATAATAAGAAGACTCAATCAGGGCCAATGTGCGTTTTTGCCCTGGATGACCTGCCTAGGCAAAGTCATGACCTTCTTTCAGCAGAGTACGCTGGAGATTTGCCCATTTGGGAACGTAAACTCTTTTGCCAGTGGTGTACAAGAGACCATCTTCTTTCCAAAATCTCTGAGTTTTGCCTTGACTAGCCAAGGCAAGAAGCTGTTTTGCCACGGGTTCATGTTGCATGCCCTCTTTGATGGTCTTGATGATTCCACTGCTTGATGAGCTAACCATGGTTGCTAGTACTGTCTTGCGACTCAAAGCATCGGCAACTACGCTAACTTTCCCCGGTTTGTATTCCAGGGTGTAGTCGAATTCGGCCAAGAAATCTTGCCAACGGGCCTGCTTGGCAGATAGCTTCTTCTGTGTTTGGAAGTAGCTTGTTGCTACGTTGTCAGTCTTGACAACAAAATGTGCCCCCAACAAGTAATGACGCCAAGTCCTTAGGCAATGGACTGCAACAGTCATTTCTTTCTCTTGGACCGTGTAATGCCTTTCAGCGTCATTCAGCTTTCGACTCTCAAAGGCTATAGGATGGCCCTCTTGCATCAGTACGCCTCCTATAGCAAAGTCAGACGTATCGGTCTGAACTTCAAAAACTTTCGAGAAATCAGGCAGTGCCAATACGGGTTCCTTGGTGATTGCTGCCTTGAGTTTCTCGAATGCCTTCTGGCAGATGTCGCTCCATTCCCACTCTCTGTCCTTCTTCAGCAAGTCAGTGAGGGGGGATGCAATATCCGAGTAACCGAAGATGAATCTACGATAATAGTTGGCTAAGCCGAGAAAGGACCAAAGTTCTGGTACCTTTGTAGGAGCTTCCCAATCCTGGATAGCTTCCACCTTGTCCCTATCCATTCGGATTTCCCTATGGCTGATTGTATGCCCGAGGAACTGTACTACGGGCTGTGCGAAGCTGCATTTTTCACGTTTAATGCACAGATCATTTTCCCTTAGTACCTTGAATACCTTGCGAAGGTGTTCCGCATGGTCTTCCATATTGTTGCTGTAAACCACAATATCATCTAAATAGATGACAATGAACAGATCCAAGAAGGGATGGAATAGTTTGTTCATCAAAGTGCAGAAGGTTGCAGGAGCGTTTGTCAAATCGATTGGCATTACCAACCATTCAAAAGCCCCATACCGTGTAACACAAGTTGTCTTGGGCTCGTCTCCATTGGCAATCCGCACTTGGTAGTAACCTTTCCTTAAATCCATCTTGGTGAACACCTTGTCCTGCCCCAAGCGGTCAAATAAATCAGCAATGAGAGGGATAGGGTACTTATTCTTCACAGTGACCTTGTTAAGGGCCCGATAATCAATACATAAGCGCATGGTACCCTCCTTCTTCTTCTGAAATAAGACAGGAGCTCCGTAAGGTGCCTTGGATGGTCGTATGTGGCCAGCATCTAGCAACTCCTTGAGTTGCTTCCTCAATTCCTCCAATTTTGGGGGCGCCATGCGATAAGGCGACATGGCAGGTGGCTTTGCCCCTGGAACTAGCTCGATCTGATGATCAACTTCCCTTCGTGGTGGCAAATGTTTGGGAAGTTCTTCCGGCATCACGTCCTTATTATCATCAAGGACTTGCTCAATGCAGGGAGGCAATGCTACTGCCTCAAGGGAAGGCTCAATGATTCCCGTCAAGGTTGCAAGAAATGTTGGTTCCCCTTTCTTGAAACCTTTCACAAGTTGCATCGCTGACAGATGCATTCCAGTTTGTGGTACCCGAACAAGGGGCACAATACACGAGCCTCCGGGATCGCTTATGTGAAGCTGGTTGATACGTGGTGCAATAAGTGCGTTGACCTCATACCAAAAGTCCAATCCCAGAATGATGTCAAAGACATCCATGGGAGCAACGGTGAAGTCCGTCAATCCCTGCCAGTCTCCTAAAGCAATGTGTACGTTAGGAGCAAAGCCATGAACGGTAGTGGGAAGGGCATTGACAGTCTTCATTATCGTGTCGCTGGATATAAAGACAAGTCCAAGCTCCCTAGCTTGTTCCTCTGTCACAAAATTATGTGTCGCACCTGTATCCACCATGATGCGTACGTCTTTGCCGTTTAACTTGGCATCGACAAATAAAGATTCATGGGGCCTCACACGAGGCGGTTGGGCAGCAACAGCAGCAATGGTCATATGGTTTATCAAGGCCATATGATTGAACAAGCCTACGGCCTTGTTCTTCCCTTGTCCTGCACCCTCAGCTGGTGCTCTTCGCTCATCTGGTTGCTTATCAGTAGGTGCAGCAGTTTGTCCTTACTGCTGGTGGGCTGCAACAATTGCTCCTAACTTGTTTAGTGTAGGGCAATTTCGAGCAGCATGAGAAGGGTCTCCGCAAAGATAGCAAACATCTCGCTGAGCAGCCTTAGGTGCGCCTCCTTTCCTCTTCTCATCATAATCCTTGCGGTAATTAGAAGAGTGGTTTCGGTTGCCTCTGTTATCGTTGTTCCGATGGGGAACAAATTTGCCTTTGCCTCTGTGGGTGTCCGTCTTTGGAGCAGCAGCAGCTTGGCTCCGATTGTTATTTCCCTTGAATGCTCCTGTCCGGAAATCTGACAATGATTCAGCTACTACAATAGCCTCATCGACGTTGTCGATCTGTCGCCTATGTAATTCTTGTTTGGCCCAATTCTGCAAGCCATCCAAGAAATGGAACAATAGATCCTCACTGGTCAAGCTGGGGATCTGAAGGGTGAGTTTTGTAAAATCCTTTACGTACTCAAGGATGGAGGATGTTTGCCTAAGCTCCCTCAACTGTCGGCGAGCCTCGTGTACAACATTTTGAGGATAAAACTATCGTTTTAGCTCCTCTTTGAACTGCTTCCAAGTGTCAATGGAGCACGTTCCTTTTTTCATATCTGCCTTCTTTCTGCACCACCAAAGTATGGCGGTTTCTGATAAGTACATGGCTGCCGTTCGGATTTTGGCAGCATCGTTAGTAATGCTTACATGTTCGAAATAAGCATCCAGCTGCCACAAGAAGTTTTCCACGTCTTGAGCGCTTCTTTCACCCCGAAATTCTTTGGGTTTAGGAGCCTCAATACGTGTTTTCCGAACAGTGATGGGACCTCGCCCAGTGGTTCCTGTTGTCTCTTCTAGACGCAGTTTTAAAGTTTCAACTTCTGCCTGTAAGGCAGACAAAGCCTCAGTGAGCTTGAGTTCAAGGTTGGTTAGCCCGTCGTCTTGCTCCTGAACGTTCCCTTTGACTTCTTCAAATTCATCAAGGGCAACTGACTCAAGTGAACAGATATTGTTTTCTGCAGCGAAAATACGACGATGTACGACCTTCAGACCTTTTTCTATCAGCCCAACTCTCTCATCGAGAGATATAGTTTCGGAAGTTTTGGGTTCTACATAGGGCAGCAACTCGCTTTCAGGCGGAGATGCGTCCCTGGCCCTACTTTTGTCGAAGGTGAAAAAATTGGGGATTACTGGCAAAAAAGAGGAATTTTGTGGTGACACCAAATGCCTAGATAGTCTTATGTTTTTACATGAACTCGAAACACTGAGTATTGCATCGTCCGAATCTCCATCAACTGAATCACCTTTTAGGCTTCCATGTCCGAGTTCTTTCCCACCACACCTCAAGCAGTTAACTCTTTGCCACACTTATCTACAATGGGAAATTATGAGGATCATTGGCCAGTTGCTCAAACTCGAGGTGCTCAAATTGAAAGCTGGTGCCTTTCTACATGAAGAGTGGGAAGTAATAGAAACTGAATTTCCTGAATTGAAATTCTTGCTCCTTGAAAATTTGCGTCTTCGTTATTGGAGAGCCAGTACTGATGAATTTCTCCCATGCCTTGAGCGCGTAACTATCAGAAATTGCAGTTGCTTAGAAGAGATTCCTCAAGGATTTGCAGAGAGTATGACACTGCAACTAATTGAGTTACACGCTTGCTCTCCTTCCCTCGTGACTTTTGCTAAGCAAATCCAAAAAGAACAAGAAAATATTGGAAACAACATCCTTAAAGTTTGTCATCAATGCTTGTTTCTCTACAGTAGAATGAGATAATCCATTTTTACTATCTTTTTCATAAGCTGGTATTTAGACTACATTTTTTAGAGTACATTGAGTACTTTTCAGTCCATTAACAAAGTGAAAAAACTGGGGATTGGGGGAGATATAAGAGAATTTGACATTGAGCCCAAGTGCCTAGATATATTTACATGAGCTCGAGGCACTCACTAAGTATTAAACCGTCCCGTTTTGAACAGGATTGTATGTTTCTTATATATGTGATGATGTGTTATTCTGAATTTCATAGTCTAATAATCTCTCACTCTTTTCACACAATTACTGCACAGAGTTGGATTCAGTGGGAAATATGAAGAAGATTGAAATAGTTTGAGTTACTAGTAAACCTTGAACTCGTTAATTTATCTATTCATTTTTGGCAGGAATGAGATTAGTTAGATGAATAAGCTGATCTTATCTCTCTCCATTAACCAAATAGAAAAGGAAGCAACCGGGAAAAAATCAGAAGTAAAGTTCAAGCTCTTTTTATGTAAGAGAACTAACTGTACAGGAAGTAATTTTTCACAGGACAAATGTCTTCTAATCTCCTATATTATCAATTACACACCGCCAATATGCCTCGGTGCATTTCTGATACGCCTCGTCTCGGGGCTCGTTCAGAAAACGCCTTTTAAACCACTAATCTAATATATATGTGATTGGCCGTTTATTATAATACTAGTCTCTTTGCACGCGCGTTGAGCGTGTATCATAATTCAATAAGTGCAAACTTATTTTAAAGAAAAACATAAATTTACTTACTTGAGACATAGAAAATAATAGTTAAAGAAAAAAACGTGTAAAAGATAATGATGATTACTGATTCTATTTAGCCTGCTTAATAAAAGAATAAACTCTAATTCATTCTTATAAACACCTTCTTGAGCTTTTTAATTGCAAAAGTAAGAACAATCTAATTTGAAAATTTACAAAGAAATACTACATATTATTAATCAAGGTACTAATATATGTAAGCATAATAAATATACTGTATATTTTAAATAATTCAAATTTTAAACTTTTTCTAGTAAATAAAAAGAACTATAAAATTAAGCAGAGAATATTACGATTGAGAGTCCAAACTCTTGTACTCTCTCTTCTAAACGCATATAAGTATAAATAATTTTTTTTTATTTTAGCTAAAGTTGAAACTTTGAATCAAATCATTATTATTTTTCTAGAGGGACAAAAATTTGCAGGAGTACCTAAATCATTGGTGCGTACACAATATTTTTTTTTTTTGTTTTTTTTTTAATTATTGTTCTTCATTTTGAACGTAAAAGTGAACCTTTCGTTATATAACAATATTTTAATTTTTCATATTATCTCAAACTTTTCTTTGCAAATTTAAGAAATATATATGCTATTTGTAATTGAACATTTATTTATAAGCACATTTGAAGTTTAAAAATTAATTAATGTATTATTCTAAACACACTTTTATGAGATGCTTATTTTATTGAGTAATTGCAATATTATATTAAAGAAAATGACACACAAGTTAAGGAATAAAGATCACAAAGTATTTACATAGATTTAAAATAACAAAATATTAGTTATGAACGACCTAAAATAAGAAAAGGAACAAAAACATTTTGTGTAAATTCTATAAGTATAAAAATGATTATCGTCTTACAGTTGATCATGCATTTCACTAATTCTCAAAGCAGAATATTCAATTTTTTCTTTTGAAAATTGAGTTAACAAAATATATTTTAAGAAAAAAAAGGAACCAAAACTAAATTCATTAAATCCTAAAGTCTATTTTGTCTTTCTCTCATCGCTGACACTATGACCGTATTCATTTCTCTCCAGCATCATTCATCTACTCTTCCTCTTATCTGCTTAGGTTTCTTCCATTTTTTTTTCATAACAGAATGGAAGGATTTTTGAGAAAGAATTTCGATTGTAACGATAATAGAAGGTAGGGAAAAGATTTACAAAATTACTTGATCTGACATTGTATATAAAATAACGATGATATGCGTATGATAGATAATAAAAAGTTACAATTACAACAACAAAAATGACATAGTAGTATACAACAAAGAATACATCGAACGCTAGAAATTAATATGAATCCAAGCTTGCAAAAGAGTCCAAGTAAAGTAAATAACAAATCCACCTGAACGAAATTTAAAGAGTAATATTTGTTGGAAAAGATAATTCAGACAAAGGAAAAGAGAAGAGAAGATAATTTAAGGTTGAATCATTACCATTGTTAGGAAAGTGATGAGAGAAATTGGAAAAAGAAAAGGGAAAAGAGGATGTGCAATTAAGAGAATTCAAGAAGGTATAGCATGTAAACGGACAAAATTTGAAAAGAAAATGTGAATGTTTTCCATGATAAATGATGAGAAACGTCCTTGGTAAATAAATGAAGGAGAATCAAATGTCTCAACTCTCACTGGATTCATTGCATTACTGCTCCATTTTTAATTCACCGATTCGTTTTTAATCTAATAAATAAGAATTATGTAACTGAAAAAAGAATTATTTAATTGAAGAGGTTTTATCCCAAGGACAAAATGGTACTTCAAATTTTAAAGGATATTATCGTTTTGAATTGATTTAATAAAGCTTCCTACTTTTCCTACTTTAGTATTTAGTATTAGTATATTTACTATAATAATATGAATTAGGTGATAAAGTCTTTTAGGTTTCAAACAAATTAATTGACAAAATATCTTAAATGGATACGTTACCCAAGCTTCTCTTCTTCTGGACTTTTATGGTCTTTAGAAACTGTATTATCCTTTCATCGATACATTTTTCATCATTTTTAATTAGGTCATGTAATTATAATATTATTATTTCTTATTTATTATATTATTTTATTATATTTTACTTAAAATAATTTACAATAGGGGCAAAATCGTAATCTAACTTTGCAGGAAAGAGTTTTCCACTTTTAATATAATATGATGATATGATATGACGTAGGTTTAGTGAAAGGGTTTATAACAATCATCGTACATAGTTTAGAATATTTCTACTGAACTTATTTGATTTATTTATTTATTTATTTATTCATTGAAAGAATGTAGATAACTAAGTTCATCATCTACCTATAGGGCTGCTTATCGGGCGGATTGGGCGATTAATTACTCTTAATGGTTTGGCTTAACGGTTATCGGCTTTTAAATGTATTAATCCGCTAGCCACCCGATAAGATATCGGGCAGATTGGTATCGATTTAGCTCTTATCGGGCAGTTATTGGGCGGTTTATCGGCCTAATGCAATCTATATTGTGCGCATTAATTATTTGCTGACCGCCTAGCATACAAATTCAGAATAGAAAATTACACATTGAGTCCAGACATACATGTTTGTTAACACCTACATAAGAATGATGTAGTGTGTCATGTGTTGTAGAGTGAAAAAAGCATAACACATTGTAGGCTACATTACATCCCAAAGCAGACTACATATGAGTCCAGACATGCATGTCTGTTAACGCCTACCATTAAATCCCAAAGCAGACTACATTACATGAGTCGAGACATACATATGTCTGTTAACGCCTAGCATATTAATTCAGAATAGGAAATTCCAGTCTATATTCAAAGTGAGTCCAGAATACATATTTCAAAATGATTAATCCATAAGTGAGCAGTCTATACAGAAATGATTGGCATGCAGCTAACACCTAACAGTGCTTAAATTTCTGCAGCTTCAAAGTTCAAACAACAACTTCAAATTTCTAACTTAAACTCTCAACCATGCATTTCACGCTATATCATTAACCATACAAACAACACCGAGCAAAAGGCAGTTATGTATAGAAATAGGGATGGATTATAAGCAGTAAACAATTTACAGGAAACGCAAATGCGCTCTTTCCCCAGAACATAATTCAAGACAGTACTATCGTCAATATTGTGGGATAAAAGTTGTGGCACAACACTACTGTTCTTCTATTAAACATAGACAACATGCATTAGTTTAAAAAAATAAAAGCAGAGGTGAACCATAGATAACAGCTTAAACAATCTTGTTGTAGGGTGGGAGAATAAGCTAAGCTAATACCTGGAAGAAGTGGAAGAAGTGGAAGGGTTTTTGATATTTAATATATATATATATATATATATATATATATATATATATATATATATATATATATACGGGTTAACGGATTATCTGTTAAGAAAATTAAATAATCTGTCCCCAAACCGATAAGCCGTTAATAAAAAAATTCAATTCGTTCCCCGTCTGTTAAATAGTTAACCCGATACCAATAAGCCATTAAGCTTCGGTTTCGGTTCGATTTTCGATTTCGATTCGATTTTGAACACCCCTATCTACCTACATATTTAGAGATTTCAACCATTAAGAGTGGAAAGCAAGCAACCCAAAATCATACGTAAGTACAGACTTGGCTAAACAGTGACTAGTAAGCAGGGGCGGATGCACCAAAGAATCATCGAGTTCAACTGAACCCAATATTTTCAACGCGAAGCATAAATTTAGGTGCAAAAAATCACTAAAAGTACAATAAATAGCAGATATGAACTCATAACTTTAAATGTTGAACCCATAGAACTAAAATCTTAGATTCGCGTCTACTAGTAAGTCCAAGGTCTCCATGTGTAAGAGAACGAACTGTAAAAGATGTTTCATTTTAGAGGTCAAATGTCTTCTACAATAACATTAATCTTCAAAAAAAATCAAATATTTGAACTTTGTTGTCTCCAAGTGTTTGTCTCCCCTGTGTGAATATTTTGTTCTGTTTTTGGTTCTAGTAAAAGGGATTGATTTTGTCGTCAAAACTTCTCCAGCAGACAAAAAACTAGAATTTGTGTGCTATAACTCTGTACTAATGGTCTGAGATTTATATTCAACTTCGACCTATCTGAAGGGTTATTTTGAGGATTATTGCAATATTTTGTAAAGGATGTTATTCCTAAGTATTTGACGAATAACCAGCCTTTCATATACTTAGCAGTAGTTGTCAACCTTTAGTAAATCAAGCATCTACTTCAGTTTCAACATCAGACAGTAGAATACTTGTTCCTTCCTACAAGTATTACCATAGAAGCAACAATCAATTCTTCTAAAAAGTTTAAGGAAAATAGTTCAAATCTGCAAGTTTGTCTTTTGTACTCAGCCTCTATAAGCTTAGTAGGATTAATATATACCTGCATCATCAAAATATTGCTTAACCTTCAAGATCTTACTACTCAATCAAGAGGCCTCTCATTTGCGACATTTATTTGCTCGTCTTCCCCTTTCTTCATTGGAATCTGTCTCCAACTCTTGTCTGTATCTTCCTGCGTTGATTTTCACTAATGTTGATCTGAATCTGTGTACAATTGCCATTACAAGTGAATCTTCAGTTAAGTGTAAAGTGAATAGAGTAATCGATTGTTAGATTTGAAAACTAAATATAACACATATTTCACAGATTTAACATAAGTAGATCTTGAACTTTACTAGCCATTTTTAGTCTGCACTTCCAGGTTGAGTCCTTTTCTATTTGGCTAACGATTCATGCTTTCCAAAATGAAAAAAATACATGAACGAGTTCAAGAGAAATACTAAGAACTTTGTTCAATGAATGTTATACACCTAACAAGACAATTGCATGTAATAGACCTTATGAACTTTGCGAGTTGCATATCTTATTATACTCAAACAGTATAGCCGTTATGCACAAAACTCGTATCACACTCCACATGACAATTCTCATCTAATGGTTTAACACAGTTCATAGATGTCAAACATATAATGGATGTTGAAATATCATTGTAAATTATTTTACGTACCCCTAGTATATGTTACGTCGAGGAAGAGGCAAACCCGAAAATAAAGAAGATAAAGAGCACCAAATTTTAACGTGAAAAACCCTTCAAATCGAAGGTAAAAACTGCGGGATCACAAATATCCAAAAAGCTCCACTATAATAATAAGAAGGTCACAAAAGTTTTCCAAATTGGCTACACAATAAGTGCAACAAACTCCCACTCCAGTCAAGGGACCATATATGTCTTCAAGTAGAGGAACTATTGACAAGCTTTATGCCTGCCAATTTTCGGCAAATTTATGTTTATCTACAACCACCGCTTTTGTCAGCATATTTGAAGGATTTTCATCTGTGTGTATCTTCTCAACCTCAAATAATTTCTCTTCCACGGTCATTTTTATCCAATGATACTTTCTATTTATATGTTTAGTCTTAGAATGAAAAGTGGAGTGCTTGGTGAGACATATAACACTCTGTTCATCACAAAATAAGATGTACCTTGGCTGCTCAAAGCCAAGATCATTGAGCAAAATTCATTTATAGCCACTCAGGCCACACTTATAGCACCCGGTAGCCAAAAATTACAATATACATTTTATAGCCAAAAAGTAATTCTAGCGGTTAGCCACCGAAATCGACAAACTGAAGTTTGTCGGAATGGATAGTTGTCCACCGATATTGACAAACAGAGGATTTAACTATGTCCTAAACTCTTTCCCCTATTTTCTCATCAATTGGAGTAAGGAAAATTTACAAGAAAAAATTTGTCTTTCTTCAACAAATTTTCTATTTTTTCCCAAGAATTTTAAATATCCCACAAAATGAGAACGATCGACAAGATAATCGGACCAGAATTGGATATACTTCAGAAGTAGCAAGGTGAAGGAGATTATCTTCTCGTGGAAAAGTACTGTGCAGATCTCGAGTTGCTACTGCTTTACCATTCGCCGAAAAAGAAGATAAGTGTAAAACAACAAGCTTACGACTTTAGTGCTTTAATTGGGATGGCAGTAGATTCAACGGACATGAAGGTGGAGGAGATCATAAAGAAGTCTTGTTGGGGTCTATAGATATTTCACAAACAAGCTCCAACTGTCCACCGATAATTATATACAATTTTCACAAAAATTAATTTTTCGTTTTTGCTTGTTTTGCATCTTTCCTTTTCAGAATTGTGGAGTATACTCCTTTTTTTCCTTTTTTTCCTTTTTTTACTTTTTTTTCTTTTTTTAATTTTGAGAAACTGGAAATTTTATTTATATAATACTACGTAGGTTCACACATAGGATCTGTGGAGTATACTCCATTTGTTACAATTCCTAGGTACACTAACAGACAATAAATAATTAAAAATCACAGTAAGATGCATCATATCAATTATGTAATGATTGATTTTACAAACGTGTAGTCATTCAATATACAAAAAAAACTCTCACTATACAAAAGATAATATATAAATAGACCGACACTATACAAAAATACACAAAATAGACTGTCACTATACAATTTATATATTAAATAGACTGTCACTATATAAAAAATATACGAAATAGATGTCACTATACAAAATATATACAAAAAAGATTGTCACTATATAAAAAATATACAAAATAGATGTCACTATACAAAATAGACTGTCACTGCAATTTATATACAATATACTATCACTGTACACTTTGAATACACAAAAGCACTAGAAATACTTTAATGATACATTGGAAATACATTTCAAAATACATGATACACTCTAAATACACGGTGTGCACACATTACACATACAAAATGTGTATATAATTTATATACACTATGTTTATATATTAGACAATACACATGTATATACAATTTTGATACATTGTTTAGACAGATTATACATTCATGATACAAAATACACTTTGGATACACTAAATATACACTTTAGATACACAAGCACACTCGAGATAGGCTCAATATACACTAAGGATACACTGTCAAACTTAGGATACAATATATACACAATATTTATACATTTTAGCATAATATATATATATATATATATATATATATATAACTTTTTTACAAAACTATAATTTATTAAAATTATCCTAATGTAAAATTTATACATACATATATATACACACACATGTTGCGTTCAATATACACTAAGAATACACTATCTATACGTAGGATATATATATATATATATATATATATATATATATATATATATATATTGCTGCACTTCGCCTATCATTAAATCCAATATTAAATAGTATTAAAAAAGTAAAAGTAAGAGAGAGAAAAAAGGTGTTATAATTAAAAGAATTGAAGAAAAAAAGTTTTAAAAAAATAGAAATAGTAAAAAGTCAAGTGCGATACGTAAGAAAGAGAAAATAATTTGGTGTTAGGAAGGAAAAATATCTAGGGAAGATAAAAATATTTTACCAAAATTTACTTTTATCTTTTATCTGTTGGTTTTATTCGATGAGTTACAATTTGATATTAATTTTATCCGACTGGACATTTTGTGTTACGTGCAAAACTTTGGGATAATAATATTTTTCGACGGCCATATAAGGTAGTTTTCTCAAGATCATTAATAAATTCCTTTATCCATAATAATTCTTTGGTACCTTCCGTGACAGCAATATATTCGTCTTTCTGTGGTGGATAGAGCTATGCACTTCTGTAGTCTAGATTGCCAAGAAACATCTCCCCCCGCAAAAGTGATCAAATAAACGAAAGTGGATCTTGAATTATCAAGATTGCCTCTTAAATCAGAGTCTGTGTAACAAAAAAGTTTAGGCTTGCCATTGACAAAGCACAACTTCAAATCTGCAGTACCTTTCAAATACCTTAATATTCATTTTGCTGCATCCAATGTTCTTTTCCAGGATTAGAAAGGAATTTACTAACAGTACCAATGGTATGTGCAATATTTGGTATAGTACAAACTATAGCATACATCAAGCTACCAACGACAGAAGAGTAAGGAATATGAGACATCTTCTTTTTATCTTCATCAGTAGATGGACTCTAACTAATACTCAATTTGAAGTGTTTAGCAAGAGGAGTACTAACCACTTTTGCATTTGTCATATTGAATCTCTTGAGTACCTTCTCAATGTATTGCTTTTGGGGAAAAAATAACTCCTTTCTATCTCTGTGTCGGTGGATTTGAATGCCCAAGATTTTCTTTGTTGGCCCCAAGTCCTTCATCGCAAATGATTTGCTCAACTGCTTCTTAAGGACTGCAATTCTAGATTTATTCTTGCCAACAATAAGCATATCATCCACATAAAGCAATAAGATAATAAAATCATCATCAGAAAACTTCTGGAAGAATACACATTGGTATGAAGAAGTTTTCTTGTACCCTTACTTTTTTATGACAGATTCAAACTTCAAATACCATTGCCTTGGAGCTTGTTTCAATCCATACAAGCTCCTTTTCAATTTGCAGACATAGTTTTCTTTTTCCTTAATTACAAAACCCTCAGGCTGCTCCATATAAATTTCCTCATCTAAATCACCATGAAGAAAAGCAGTCTTGACATCCATCTACTCAACCTCTAAATCTAGACTTTCGGCTAAGCCTAGAACCACACGAATAGAAGGCATCTTCACAATAGGGGAGAAAATTTCATCAAAGTCAACTCCCTTCTTCTGGCCAAAACCTTTAACAACTAACTTCGCCTTGTACCTGGGCGCAGAGGTATGATTATCTTGCTTTATTCTGAATATCCATTTGTTTGATAAAGCTTTCTTACCTTTCGGCAATTTCACTAACTCATATGTGCCATTCTTATGGAGCGACTTTATCTCATCTTCCATGGCTTCTATCCACTGATCTTTGTGAGTATCTTACATGGCTTCATCATAAATCTCAGGTTCTCTCATGTCAGTGAAAAGAACATACTCATCAGGAGGATAGCGCATGGATTTTTGCTTCTCCCTTGTAGATCTTCGAAGAGAGGTTTTAGGTGCTTTCAAATTAGCTACCTGAGCAGGAATTGGTTATTGATCAACTACATCTTCATCAACTGGAGCATCCATAACATCTACACCATGTTTATCATTTTGATCTTGATCACTATCTTCATTATTGTCTTGGGTTCCTTCATATGCAATATGTGCCTTGGCAATAGAAACTGGATCAATATCAACTAAGCTCTTATTACTCTGAGATTCTATCTTCTCAGCTTTGTCAGTATCTTCAATAGTGTGGTCTTCAAAGAATATTACATCACTACTTCTAATAAGTTAATTGTCAACTGGATCATAAAAATGATACCCAAACTTACCTTGACTATAACCGATAAAGATGCATTGCTTAGTTTTGACATCCAGTTTCGATCTCTCATATTTAGGAACATGCATACAAGCTTTACACCCAAAAACTCTCAGGTGATCATAAAAAACATCTTTGGCAAACCAAACTCTATCTGGGACATCACCATCCAAAGCAACAGCAGGAGACAAATTGATAACATATGCAACAGTGTTTAGTGCTTCCGCCCAAAATGTATTTGGAATTTTAGCCTCTAAACGCAAGCATCTAACTCTCCTCTCTGCCAAACTATTAAATTGAGGCGTCTTGGGCGGAGTTTTCTGATGATGAATTCCTTGTTCCGTGTAATAGTTATCAAAGAGACCACAATATTCACCACCATTGTCAATGCGAATGCATTCTAATTTCTTCATCATCTGTCTCTCAGCTAAGGCCTGAAATTTCTTAAACACGCCGAGTGTTTGATCTTTGGATTTTAAAGGATACACCCAGATCTTGTGAGAATGGTCATCAATGAAGGTCACAAAGTAAAGTGCACCACCTTTTGACTTTACCTTAAAAGGACCACACAAATTAGAGTGTACTAACTCCAATAATTCGGGCTTTCTTGAAGGATGATGGCTATGAAAGGAAACCCTTTTCTGTTTGCCAGCTAAACAATGGATAAATCGTTTCATCTTTGCTTGTTTCACTCCAGAAAATCAAACTTTTCTTAACCAAACACGTAATCCCCCTCTTGCTCATATGACTCAATATTTTGTGCCACTCTGATAAAGTATCACTTTCCACCAGATTTATGAAGTCATTAAGAATAGAGCCCAGTGTCACATATAATTGAGAAGACTTGATTCCTCGAGCCACTACTAATGAACCCTTTGTGAGCTTCCATTGGCCATTAAAAAGGGCATTATGGTAACCATTATCATCTAATATTCATGCTGAGATCAAATTGAAAGGAAAGTCTGGAGTATGCTTGACATCTTGAAGAACAAACGTTGAACCATTATTAGTTTTCAAACAAACTGTGCCAACACCGAGCACCTTAACTTTACTGGCATTGCCCATCTTTAATACTCTAGAATCAACATGAATATAAGATGAGAAAAAGTCTTTTCTTGGTATGACATGTGAGGTAGCTCAAGAATCTACTATCCTGCTCGTCTCATGGGATACCAAATTGATGATGTTTTCATCATAATAAAAAAGAAAGTCAACTCGAACAATAACAACAACATTGTTCTCGTTATTTTCAGCTTTTTTTCCTTCTCTAATGTCGTTCTTCAACTTGTGGCAAAACCTTTTGATATGTCCTTTCTTGCCACAGTGGTTGCATGTAATATTATGGTATTTGGACCTTGACTTACTTCTACTTTTACCTCTATTCCTCGAACTTCTTATTCTATCTCTCCCCTGGTCTTCAGTAACTAAGATATCAGCTTGTGAGGACAAACCCTGAGATTTTCTCCTTACTTCCTTGCTCAACACACCACTCTTGGCATATTTCATGGTTACCTTACTTCCAGGAGCTGAATTTGTCAAAGAAACGAGAAGAGTTTTCCAAGAGTCAGGCAGAGTATTAAGAAGCCAAAGTCCTCGTATCTCATCAGCAAAATTAACTCCCATTCCAGATAGCTGATCAAGGACGCCCTGAAATTATTTATGTGATCAAGGATATGGATGCCCCCTTGTATTTAAAGGTCATCAATTGCTTTAGCAGGAACAACTTGTTGTTCCCAGTTTTTGAAGCATAAAGAGTCTCTAGCTTTTCCCACAATGATCTCGCATGTGTCTCATTACAATATGGTTGCAGACATTATCTTCAATCCATTGTCATATATATTCACATACTTGTTGGTGCTCGAAATCCCAATCTTTATCAGATATAGTCTCGGGTTTATGAGCTGCAAAAACTGGTAGATGCATCTTCTTCACAAACAACAAATCTTTCATCTTGCTTCTCCAAACATTATAATTTCTCGCATTTAAACATGCCATCTTGCTCATATTCGCCTTTATTCCGTAAAAACCTGAATAAATAACCAAGGCTCCGATACCACTTGTTAAGACCAAAAAAATCAGGTGTCATGCAGAAGCTAGTAAAGCAAACCTTGAACGACGATAAATTAGAAAACAAAAGAGAAATATACAAAAAGCGACACAAATATTTAACGTGGTTCGGCTAATTCACCTATGTCCACGGGCGGAGATGGGCAATCCACTATAATAAAAGAGAGTACAAAATATCGAGAAAATAACCTCACGAAGAGGAAAACACAAGTGACACACTAACACTTGTCCCATAAAGTTCCCCCCCTAAACATGACTCTCAAACCCATATGGCTACATTGTGGATGCTACTGAATGAGAAGGAGGGATCCTCAATTTATAGAAGTCCAAACCTTTTCCTACAAGAAAAAAGACTAGCCAAACATGAAAAAATTATAATTTTCTTCTACAAAAAGGAAAATCCAATTATGATAAATATATTGTCTTTTCCTTCAAGAAATAGAAAAACCAAATATGGTAAGAAAATCAGGACAACCCCTAATAGTATCAACGACATAAACTCTAAGCATGTCACTTCCTGAACTCTCTAATTGCTCTCTTTGTATCTTCTCAGCAGATGTCACAATGGAAGGAGAACATCCCTGTAACATAATTAGTTTCAATGTCATACTATCTGCGAATCCTTGAGGAATCTCTTTTAAGTGACGTCAATTTTTGATAATTACATGCTCAAGGCATGGGAAATTATCATCAGTGGCTCTTCAATAATCAATAATCAACTGCTCAAGGAGCAAGAATTTCAATTCAGGAAATACCATCTTTGTTACTTCCCAGACTCTTTCTCCCATAGACAAACTACGTGCAAAGTCATCTTTTTTCAATTGGATCACCTCGAGTTTGGGCAACTTGCTCATGATCGGCATGTCCTCCCATGATAGCCGAGTACCACAAAGTGTCAACTTCTTGAGATTTAGTGGGAAAGAACCTGGACATGGAAGCCTGAAATCTGAATAAACATTACGATGCAATACTTAGTGTCTCAAGCTCATGTAAATATTTAAGATTGGCTAGCCATTCGGACTCGGTATAACTGTTGTAAGAAATCCCCAATGTTTTCACTTTCTTAATCCCTTTAAATATTTCTTTCGTGCAACAAGAATAATTCAAACCACAAACACTTTGTAAGTTTTCCAAAATAGGGTACTCAACTTCATTAGGTAATACATTTTGAGGACGGTACAAAAAGATCCTTGAACAATTGAGATGCCTTAATTGAGACATGTCCCAAATTCCATCCCGTAAACTTATAATCCTATTCCGTGATGTAGTAAATATAATGAGAGTTTGTAAATTCTGAAGATTTGAAATAGGTATATCTTCAGCAATCTCATTGATCTTTATAACCAAATACCTTAAACATACAAGGCGTAATATTTCACTACGGAAACCATATTGGAACTCTGTGGCCTCCAAGTCCAATACTCTAAGAAGTTTGAAATGCTCCAGTTGTAGATTATAAACTTGATCAACATAAAAATGAACAGAATGTGTTTTGCTATAACTAAGAGAATTGAAAAGGGTAGGATAATAACCTCCCGCTAAATGAAGTGACACCCACCTACGACCTTGAGGAAAATACCTTTTTGCTCCTCCATAAGGTACGTCATTTATAACTGATAAGTTATGCTGCTTTTATTTTGATGATTTGACAAACTTCATGAGAGAACCATATAGGGATTCTGATGACAATCAGTCCCTCTGCGTTCAGATTAACTAGTCAGATGTCTGGTTCAATTCTCAATGAAATCAAATAAGGGAACAACATATTAAACAGATAGGGATCAGTTCCCCTAATCGTCGTGCAGTCAACTCTACAACTGTAAAAGTTGTTGCACTGTACCGTCTGGCAGGCTGCACTATACCGGCTAGTAGCTGTGCAACAGCACAGTTGTAGCTTGCTAAGGCCAAACTAAAGGATACTTTATTGCATCATCCTTGATGACATCACACACACATATTATCAACATGAGGCAAGTGATTTCATTTTCTTTAACACTTGAAAATCCAAAAATCATATTCTCTCAAGTGCTAGCCACCTCATCTCTCAAGAACAAAGTTACTGCAACCTCAAGGACCAGATCAAAGATTGAAGATATCTTAAGTACTTAGGTTTGCTGAGTCTTTGTTATTTTGTTCTTCATTTGTATTCATACATTACTTTCAAGAAGTGTCTTTGTAGGACAGACTTAAACCACTATTTGGTTTAGTTTCTTGACTAGAGTTAGTCAAGGTTTGTTCCTTTGTAATAGAGTTATTGCAAAGGGCTTACAAAAGAGTTATTGTAAGGAGTGAGGGATTAAGAGTTTAATTCCTAGATTGCAATAAGTTGTAATCTGAAGTTTGCTCAGTTTAGTAGAGTTGAAATCCTAGTAGGGTAGGTCGTGATTTTTAAGCCCTTGAACAAGGATTTTTCCATGTAAATATCGCGTGTTCTTTATTTACTACCGATTTAGTGTGGGAACAGATAGAGAAGCTGGTTCTCTATACTATTTGGTTTTACAGTTTGTTGCATACTGTGGGAATAGATAGAGAAACAGGTTCTCTATATAGTTTTGTGGACTCTTAGTTTCTATTAATTGGTATTAGAGAAGATTCTTTCTAAAAGGTTAACACCTATAAAGGATCTACATGGTTACTCCACCAAACTACGAGGAAGATCAATCAATGTACAAACCACCAAGATTCAATGGCCAATACTATGGTTGGTGGAAAACAAGAATGCATGACTTCATCATGGCTGAGGACTCAGAGTTGTGGGATGTAATCTGTGATGGACCTTTTGTTTCTTATGAAAACAGATGGTGAGGGAATAGTTACAGTCCTAAAAACAAGAAAAGAGTACAATGATGCTGATAGAAAGGCTATTGAGTAGAATTTCAGGGCAAAGAAGATTCTTATTTGTGGCATCGGACCAGATGAATACAACCGAATCTCAGCTTGTCAGTCTACTAAGGAGATCTGGGAAGCTCTTCAAACTGCCCATGAGGGAACTACTTAGGTTAAGCAGTCCAAAATTGATATGCTTACTACTGAGTATGAGCTTTACAAGATGAAGGAGGATGATTCTACTCAAGATATGCACACATGTTTCACCTCCATTATCAATGAGCTTCACTCCCTTGGAGAAGTCATCCCAAGAAACAAGTTGGTCCGAAAAATACTCAGTGTTTTACCAGGTTCCTGAGAAAGTAAAGTGAATGCTATCACTGAAGCCAAGGATCTGCAGAAGCTGATCATTGATGAACTCATTAGAAATCTCAAAACTTATGAGATGAAGAGAAAGAGGGATCTTGAAAGAAGAGAGCCCAAGAAGGAGAAGAACCTGGTTATCAAGGCTGCCAATAACGACTCAAGTAGTGATGAATCTGACATGGAGTATCTCACTCGGATATTCCAAAAGGTGATTCGAAAAAATGGTGGGATTCCAAAGAAAGAAAGTTCCAGTAGGAATTTGCTACCATAAGTGTGGAAAGTCTGGACACTTCATTAAAGACTGCCCTCTTCATAAGCAAGATCATTACAAAACCAACACTGATAAGGCGGCTAAGAAAAATCAGGTCCCTGACAGAAAGTTCAAAAGAAGAGATGTTGCTGACAACATGGTGAAGCAAACCCTGTCTGCCTGGGGAGATTCCTCCAGTAAATCTGAAGGTGAAGATAACCAAGGAGATACATCTTTAATGGTTGTTGACAATGGATCTTCAAAATATGAGTCAATCTTTGCACTCATGGCCAAATCTAATGATGATGATGAGGAGGACAAGGATGAAGATGAGGTAAGTTTTCTTGATGTTCAAAAAAAATTTAAAACTTACTCTAAGAAAAAATTGATGTCCTTAGAAAATGTGTTGATTGATGCCTATCATAGCCTCATTAATGAGAAAAATGCTTTAATATAAGAAATTGGTGACATAAAGCAGGAGAGGGATGATATGTTAGTTTCCATTGTAGACTTGAAGGAACAAGTGGAAGAAGTAACTAGAGAAAATAACTTATTGAAAAACCAAGCGGATAAATGGATGGACAAGCCTAAGAGTAAAGAAGTGGCTAGTGAGGCTCAACTTGAGCTTGAGAGTGAGCTTAAGAAAGTTAAAGCAAGTCTTGTTGCTGAGATTGAAAAGAATAGGCAACTTTAGGAGAATTTGAAAAGGGTTAAAAATGATCTTGATAAGTCACTTAAATGTACTTGATCCTCTGATGTAATAATGTCTATGTACAAGAGTAATGGTGAAAACAAGCAAGGAATTGGGTTCCAAAAGGATAAAACTCATATAATCCCCATAGCAAGTATGTAATTATTGCTGATAATTGGTTGTGTACTCACTGTGGTCAAACGAGTCATTACAAGGACTCTTGTAAAACTAAAATTCAGTCTTTGCAGAAAAACAAAGTTTTTGTTAAAAAGAGGCCTACTGTTGAGGAACCTGATTCCCTGAAAATAAAACATGTGTTGCATGCATGGGCAAAAAGAAGTTTGATCCGCTCGTTCTATCATTATAAGGGACCCAAGCTGGCTTGGGTACCTAAGTCTAATCAGTGATTTCATATGCAGGTTGGAGTGAGAGGTAGCAGTCAAAAAATGGTACATGGATAACGACTGCTCTAAGCATATGACTGGAAGAATGTCTCACTCTAGGCTTTTCAAGGTGGGAGTGTGTCCTTTAAAAATGGCAAGAAGGGCTATATTCTTGGTGTTGGTATAATTGGCAAAACACTCTCCCATGCAATTGAAAATGTATGTATCATGTGAGTGGCTTGAAATATAGCTTGTTGAGTGTGTCTCAAATCTGTGATAAGGGAAAATAAAGTGAAGTTCTTGTCCAAATCTTGCACTACCACCAATCTCAATACTGGTGAAGTGGTATTGATAGCCAAAAGGTTCAAGAACATCTATATTGCAGACCTTGATTCACTGAATATTGGTGATATAACATGCCTAAGTGTCATTCATGATGATGTTGAGTTATGGCGCAGACGACTGGGGCATGCGAGTTCTTATTTGTTGAACAAGTTAGTTATGGAGGACCTGGTTCGTAGGTTGAAGCAGTCAACACCGCCTGCTACTTGATTAACAAGTGCATGATCAGGTCCCTTCTCGAGAAGTCTCTCTATGAACTGCTCAATGGGAGAAAACCCAAGCTGACTTACCTACGAGCATTTGGATGCAAAATGTTTTGTTCTCAACAATGGTGGCAAAGGGTCACATAACAAAGAAGATGAAGATGGAGAATTAACAAATGCTCCTTATGAAGTTGTAGATATTGTAAATGGAAAGACTGATTTGATGTGTCAAGTCAAGCAAATCGATGAAGAATATGCAGCAGAATCTCCAAAAGGCACAGAGGAACTTGGTCCCTCTATCATCTCGACTGAAGCTGAACATTGGGTTTCTGATGTTGCATCAGGAATACCTGATGCAGAACAAAGAAATGGAAGTCATAATTTTGTTGATGTCAATGATGTTTCAAATATGGAGAAACTTGGTCCTTCAAATTTTGAAGTTTAAGTACTTCAAGGAATTGGTGAAAAGATTTGAGATGGAGAATGCTAAGACCATTAATATGCCTATTGCCACTACTACTCGTTTAGATATGGACGAACCTGATTCTCCTATCAATGAAACTATGTATAGGGGTGTCATTGAATCTCTTCTATACTTGACTGTTAGCAAACCTGATATTGTTTTTAGTGTTGGTTTGTGTTGTGGGTTCTAATCAAGCCCAAAAGAATCTCACTTGAAGGTTGCCAAAAGAATTTTGAGATATCTTAAGGGAACATAGGACCTGGTCATCTTCAATCCTTCAGGAGATAATTTTGACTTAGTTGGATATGTTGATGCTAATCATGTTGGATATCTGGTGGATCGAAAGAGAACATATGGAATGACACATTTTCTGGGGTCATGCTTGATCTCTTAGGGTACAAAGAAACAAAACATGTGGCTCTTTCTACTATTGAAGCTGAATATGTGGATGTTGCCTTTTGTTGTGCTTAATTATTGTAGATCAAGCATCAACTAGAATATTTTGGTGTGTTTATAAATTGTATGTCATTGTTGTATGATAATACAAGTGCTCTAAACATTACAAAGAAATCATTACAACACAAAAAGACAAAGCACATTGATGTGCGATATTACTTTTTGAGGGACAATGTTGAAAAAAGGCTTATTTGTATGAAGGTTTGCAAGACGGAAGATCAGGTAGCAGATATCTTTACCAAAGAACTGAGTAGAGAATTTGAAAGAGGTCGTCTAGAGTTGGGGTTGATCAAGCTCAACTAAGGACCTGGTCCCTCGATGATTGGCTATGTAAAGAAGAAAAGGTACAATTTTAAAAGGTGTTTTTCTGGTGGTATCTAACTCAATTCTATACCGTTACAGGTATACACACATGGTAGTTTTAGGAGAAAACAAGCAAGAGTGATATTGTACGTCTAGAAGTTTTTGTTCAAATTTTCAAAAACCGTCAAGGAACCTGGTTTAAGTGACTCATGTTAGTAGTATTTTCAATACTTTTATGCCTTTTTAAACTTCTGGAGTGTGATACATTAAATTATTCCCGCCTATCTCCTAATTTTTGAAGTCCAAAATGTTAAATCTTTTTCAAACTAACTTGTTGCCTAAAAAACCATTTCCTTCTCTCACACCCAACCAAAACCAATTCTATTCTTCTAAACTAGAATCAACCTTGTCTCAAAAAGAATCCTTCTCTCCAAATATATCAGAAGTGAACCCAACTCTGTCATATTCCAAAATCCTAACTCCATCTGAATCGAAACCCTAAAAATCTTGGGACTTTAACTGAAAGGGAACATAGTAGATCTAATATTCTAGAGAGTGAGGCTGAAATTATTGCTGGGTTTGTAGAAGCCTTGAAGGATGGAGGAATTGGTAAATGTGCTGGAAAAAAAAGGAACTGAATGAAGGACCTGATCCCTCTAGTCCATCTTGGGATAATAATTCTGATGATGACTTCTTTTTGAGCTTTGTGTTTAAACGAACTTCTGATCTAGTAAAAAGGATTGATGAAAAGCAGATTGATTGATGATGATGTGGCGTGACCTTCTAGTGTGGTGAATATAGAAGAGAGAATGATGCCGAAAAAATCTTCACGTGTGAGAAAGAATTCAAAAAAGATCAAAATGGAGAAAAGAAAGCCGGTTAAGAAAGATGCAACAAATGATAAAAGTGAACAGATTGAGAAGCATAAGAGGGAGACATGGCTGCTGTGGAAATAAAAAGGGTAGTATGAGTGAGGAACATGGTTCCTTATAGAAGCAAAAGGTTGATTTATCGGGGTTGGAGAGGTAGAAGATTCTGAGGTCTCAAAAAGTGCTGTTAGGCAGAGTGTTGATTATGATATTGCTGAAAAATGGAGGAACTTCTTGACATTGTTGAGTTTCAAAAATAGAATCACCTCTTTGTTCCTCCAAGTCCCAACGTTTTTGAAGAATAAGTAAAAATTTCTATGTTGTATGTGATACTCTGATGCTATATATGCATGGGACTGAGTTTGTTCTTGATGAGGAGAAGCTTGGGGAGATTCTTGGTGATCTGATTGATGGTTCAGCCTGCTCAGATAGGTAGAGAACCAGGTCCTCGTGCACCCTTGGCAGAATAGAATGCTCATTTGAAGGGTGAGAATGAAAGATTGAGGAAACGGGTGGAGGACCCGAGGGAGCAGATGATCATTAATCAAAGGATTGTGAATGAATGAATGGACATGCTCATCAAGGCCTCAACCCCTTACTTTTCTTCCTGCCCAGTGATCCATGTAATTTACTCCTTCCAAATTCCCTCGAATTCCTATGTTCTTTTGATCCCTATGTTTAATGACATTGGGACTTTAGTTGTTTAAATTGTCATATTCTGTATTGTTGAACCTACTGTTCTTTTGTTATAATTACTCTACTATGGGCAATCACTCTATTTTGTGCAATGTCATTCACTTGTTGTTCTTGTTATTGTTTATGCTGTGTTTCCCAAATGACATGAGTTAATGTTGCTGAACTTCTTTTTGGTTGTGCTTCTTCTGTTATTATTTTCAATGATGCCAAAAGGGGAAGTTACATAGGTGTCAACAGGGGAGGAACATAATCAAATTGATTTGTTGTTTTGTGCATGAAAGATAGCTCTACTTCGTAGGGGGAACGTTGCTGATAACATGTTGATTATAGGTCTGATTCGCAGGGGAACATGTGAGGAATCTGGTTCTTAGGGAAAATATTAATTTTGGGTTTGTCATCATCAAAAAGGAGGAAATTGCTCTAATTTATGCTTTTTCATGTTTTGATAATTTGCCAAACGTTCTCGAGGAACCAGGTAGGGACCAGATGCGATCAATACATGTAAGGAATCTGGTTCTCATGGGGAATATCAATTTTGGGTTTGTCATCATCAAAAAGGGAGAAATTAATAAGTTATGCTATTTTGTGTTTTGATGATTTGCCAAACAGTCTCGAGGAACCAGTTTTAATCAGTTCCTTTAGTCTGGTTCTCAGAGGGAATATGGCTGATTCATAGGGGGAAAATGTGGAGATATGATTCTCAGAGGGAAATATCAATTCTAAGTTTGTCATCATCAAAAAGAACTAGATATGGAACCTGATACAATTGCGTTCAGAGTAACTAATCAGATGTCTGGTTCAATTCTCAATGAATCAGATAAGGGAGCAACAGAGGAAACAAATAGGGATTAGTTCCCCTGGTCGTCGTGCAGTCAACTCTACAACTGTAAAAGCTGTTGCATTGTACCGTCTGGCAGGCTGTTGCACTGTACCGTCTAGTAGCAGTACAATAGCACAGCTGTAGCTTGCTAAGGCCAAACTAAAGGTCAATTGCATCATCCTTGATGATATCACACACATATATTATCAACATAAGGCAAGGGATTTAATTGTCTTTAACACTTGCAAATCCAAAAATCATATTCTCTCAAATGCTAGCCACCTCCTTTCTCAAGAACAAAGTTGCTGCAACCTCAAGGACCATATCCAAAGATTGAAGATATCTTAAGTCCTTAGGTCTGTTGAATATTTATTATTTTGTTCTTCATTTGTATTCCCACACTTCTTCCAAGAAGTGTCTTTGTAGGACAGATTAAACCACTGTTTGGTTTAGTTTCTTGACTAGAGTTAGTCAAGGTTTATTGTTTTGTAATAGAGTTATTGCAAAGGGCTTATAATAGAGTTATCGTAAGGAGTGAGGGATTAAGAGTTTAATTTCTAGATTGCAATAGGTTGTAATTTGAAGTTTGCTCTGTGTAGTGGAGTTGAAATCCTACTATGGTAGGTCATGGGTTTTAATCTCTTGAACAAGGAGTTTTTCACGTAAATATTGCGTGTTCTTTATTTACTGTCGATTTATTGTGGGAACAGATAAAGAAGCTGGTTTCCTATACTGTTTGGTTTTATAGTCTGTTGCTTACTGTGGAAACTGATAGAGAACCAGGGTCTCTATATAGTTTGGTGTACTCTTAGTTTCTATCAAGAACGTACAAAATACTATCACTTTCAACTTCTTTCCAACAGAGATCATGAAGAAGATCATGAATCCTACAAGTCTTGATTTTGCCATCAAAACTTTGCCTGCTAACAATGATTAAACTTTTATCAATAAGATCATGTAAAATATAAGCAGCCACTTTTTCTAATCCCTCAAGCCCATCTAGCTCGAAGAGTCCTTCCGCAACCCATAATCTAATCAACTTCTTCACTGAAATGTCACTAGCTTTCGGGAAAACTCCAAAATACAGAAAGCATGCTTTCAAATGTGAAGGAAGATCATTGTAGCTCAAAGTGAGCACTCCTGAGCAACATTGATAATCGTCAAGGTTTACTAAGGAGCTCACACTTTTAGCTACTTTCCTCTACCCGTCCAGTGTCCTCTTGCTAGAGAGAGTCCCTGCAATCACAGAAATCACTAGTGGTAACCCTTTGCAATTTTCTACAACTTCCTTTGCAACATTCTCAAGTTCAATTTGGCAAGTTTTTTTGTCAAACGCCTTTTGGAAAAACAAATTCCAACATTCCTCTGGATCCAGGAAACACATCGGAAAAGGATCCTCAGGAAAGCTAGCATATTGAGCAACCTTCATGTCTCGAGTAGTCAATAATATCCGACTTCTATTATTGTATTCTGGAAACCATAGTTTATTCTGGAAACCAAAGAGGCATTTTTCTTATATTGTAGTCCTTGGACATAGTAATCCATTCACGAACATCAAAGAAGCCCACAATTGAGGGATCAAAAAACACTCTTTTAGCAAAAGTTGACTTGCCTATGCCCCCCACACCAACAATGGAAATGACTTCCAATTGACGTGAGTCTCCAGAAAGTTGACGCAATATGCTCGCTTGTTCATCATTGTACCCCACCATGTTGTTCTCAAGGGTAGAAACATGAGATCTTGGTGAATTAGAACCACCAAGTGAACTATTTCCCGCTTGCATATTATTATTCTCCCTCTCCTTGAAGAGCTCTTCCTTGATAGAATCAATGGCTTCTATGTCTCGTTGCAAAATATTAAGAAGCCTTTCATGTGCTTAGTTGGACGGTGAAAGACTCGTTGCAACATCTTTGAATACGCAATTCAACTTTGTCTTCTACTTCATATGCAAGATCTTTAACCTTTACTTTCAAATGCTTCATTGGTTCGTCATCAGAATTAGTGCTTAACGAAAAAATAAGATTCTCGGTCAAAGCCTATTTTTAGAAGAACTCAGGTTACTGATAAAGAAAAAATTCCGTACTTTCTCAATTATATGAAAGGAAATAAATGTGACAAAAAATATGGAAATAATTGATTGAAAACAAAAGAAAGTAATTATATTCCAATAAGAATCAGAACGTGCCTTTACAAGTGAAATTCTCTTCCCTTATATAGGGGTTTACAAATATAACGTTTCATTTCTTTTATGTCTGAGTCATTATGAGCATTAATGACATTAAATGAACCATTATAATTGGCGATCGTAATTGTCCATGAAGATTCTGTAACGGTTCCGATTCTTCTTCCTCATTAATTGGAGGTTCGTGAATCTTCCCTTTTTATTGTCTTGATTCATTTCATTTGTGTCTCTTCATTGAACAATTTAGGCTCAAGCAACTGCATCCTTTCATCTCATGAGTGATTTGTTCGTACCTCTTGTAACTCCTGCATCTTTTAATTATTACACTATAGTTGTCATCTTCTTAGTGATCCACGTATCATGCCCTGTCAGCCACATATAATTCCACATGTATTATTTATTTTCTACCAATACAGATAGTCCCCCCACTTGCTGAATATTCTGCAATTGAATATTTGGGATGTGGTACGTATTTATGGCGGGAATTGTTTGCCGCCATTTCCCATTTATCATTGCGTCTTCTTCAAAACCAACGCGTCGCATGTTACTTCCATTTAATGTATGTGCCATGTGGCCTTTGTCGATTGGGTATGCGACTCTTCAGCGGTTTTTAGGGCTTTCTTGCGGCTGCGTCAGTCACTTTTAGTTTTGCGAAACCTTTAATCTACAGTGTTCTTCTTCTTTAATCGTTCTTGTTCTTCAACACACATTATTTTCTTGTATAGCCTCTTGTTCTTCAGCATGTATTATTTTCTTGTATAACCATGTCTTCATCAAACCCTGATCCTAGGAGAGTAGTAATTGTAGATGAACTTCCCCCTTCAACTACTCCTGTTAGGAGTAAAAGATGTGGTAGATTACGTAGTTTAGGATCTGTATCTATTCGTGGTTCTACTTCCTAAACCAACATTGTTACTCCTTCTTCTTCTAGGACTAGGGCTTCTTCAACCCATAAATCTTATGCCAGAATATAGGGAATCAAGTGGACCCATTCGAGAACCAACGGTTGATGAAATCGTTCCTTAAGAATTTTCTTTATCTACTGATCATGAATCAATTAGGAACCAAGTTACTTCTATGACTTCCCATGATCGTGCCGATGTTTATCCTTCCCAGATTACTAATGGCTTGATTTCTCTTGTGCGAAGAGAATGCCACAGGAAATCTGCTTTTCCAGTTTTAGTTCCTGGCTCAAACCAAAGGATAACTTCGTACCAGGCTGGTTATTCTTTTGTTTACACATATCATTTTACCTTAGGTTTCAGATCACCTATTGACCCAACGATCATAGAATTTTGTTGTTTCTTTAACGTTTGCTTAGGACAGATTGGTCCTATTGTATGGAGAGTTGTTGCATGTCTACGATACCTATCTAATTTGGCCTCCTTACCATTTACCTTTCAACACTTGCTTCATCTTTATTCCCCTAAGTTGCTTCGTTCAGGGGTCTTTACTCTCGTGGACAGAAGCAAAAGGGTTTTGTTTAGCCCTGAAGAAGATAGAGATCGTGGCTGGTACACCCGTTTTGTTGCTGCTCCTACAAGTGGTTTGGTGGGTGAGGAGAATATGCCTTTTCCAGAAAAGTGGAATTTTGCACGTAAGTTTTTTTTTTTTAAGTATCTCTCTTTTTCTTTTATGAGGGAAGAATAAACTTACGATCTCGTGGATTTTTTTTCCTTTTCTTTTTAGCGACCATGGAAGTTTTTGAAGAAATACCAAACTTTCGTGCTTGGGTAGAGAAATTGTTGTCGGTTGCTCATATGGAAGGAAGGTCTTGGAAATACCTTTCTCATAGGTTTGGTTGGAAGGTCAAGACTCATGGTATCTTTTCTCTTTAATTTTCCTCCTTTCTTTTGTATTTACTTGGAGGTTACTAACTTTTTCCTCTGCTAGGGTTTCCCATTCGAGGTGTCAGTGCCGCATCTATTACTTCATCAAGACTCTCTTTGTCCCTTGCTCAAAAGATGATTTTAAATTCTTCATCAAAGAGAAAAGCGGAGGGAGCTCGTGGCTCGGAGGGTGAAGAGGAACAAGAAGAGGGTCCTTTAGTGCGCAGGCCTCGGGCTAGGAGGCGCGTTATTTCGGATGATGAAACCACCCCTCATCCAAGTTCGGTTCATGTGAATGAGCCTGAAAGTGCTACTTTAGTGAGTTCTGGTGAAGAGATGAATGTTTCCCCTCGTGACTCTACCGATCAATTTTTTTCCCATGGTTTTGATAGTGAAGATTTTGGTCTTGTTTCCGAAGAAGTACCACTTGCCTCTTTTCCAGTGTCAGTTCCTATTGATTCTCATATTTCCGCTCCTGTTGTTGTTGCTACTGCTTCTCCGGTGGCTGTTTTCACTTTCTCAACTGTCCCTATTGCTACCACTTCTCATGTTGAAGTTGGTACTTCCAGTAGCAATAGGATGATGAAAAAGGTTACCATAAAAGTCCCCGAGGATGGTAATCTTTTGAAAAAATCTGGTTAAGCCGACGTATGGCTAAAACCTCTACTTGGCCCAGTTGAGAAGTCGAAGTTGGAAAGCCACAGTTCCTTGACGTGGATGAATGATATTGTTCATTCATCTTTGAAGGTACAAGTCTTATCTCTTTCCTTCATTTTCCTCGTGATTTTTTTATCTTTGTTTGATAATCACTTCTTCTTTTTCTTTTGTAGATCAACTTGATAGGCACGAAGCTTATGAAGAGAATTGCCCACACTGAATAGCTAGTCAACAATTATCGTATGGAGGCGGACAACTGGAAAGAACAATACGAGGGTCTTCAGTTGGAAAAAGAAGTTTTAGATGAGGAGAAATGTGCTTTGGAACAGCAAGTAAGAGTGATGGCGGCAGAATTGGCAATTGAAAAAGCCTCTTCCAGTCAAGTTGGCAAAGATAAAGACATCTTTGAGTCTTCATTTGCAGAGCAAATTTCCAAAGCTACCGAAGAGATTAGGGGTTTGAAAGAACTCCTTAATCAGAAGGAGACCTATGTCGGGGAGCTTGTTCAAACACTCACTCAAGCTCAAGAAGACCTCTATGCCTCTGCTGATAAGATCCATTTCTTGGAGAGATCCCTCGCCCCTTTGAAGGCTTCTTATGATGCCTCTTTGACTAAAAGAGAAGAGTTGAAGGCTAAAATTGAGCAATGGGAGAAGGACTACGAGGCTCTCGAAGATAAATCAACTCTTAACGTAAGCTGGGCTTTTCTGAACACGCGCCTCGAGACTTTGATGGAGGTTAGCCAGGAAGGCTTTGACTTGAATGCTGAGATTGCAAAGGCTAAGGAAACTATTGAAAAAACTCAGCAAAGTCAGAACTTTTCCTCACCTGAGGTTGGAGTTCCCGAAGGTGATGAACTTACTCCTGGTGAAGTTGGTGTTCAAGCCTCTTCTGCTCAAGTCGAATTTTCTCCCGCTATTGATGATGCCATATTGGAGTATGCCTCTCCCGCTGCTGATAGTGTTGCTTTGGATTCTGCCTCATAGTGTTCTTAGTTTGTTTCTTGAACTTTTGATGGGAAGTTTATTTGGTTTGTTTTTATTTTTTATTTTTGGAATGATTGGCTAGTTTTTACCCCTGGTCCATTTTGGGGTTTGTAATCAAACTAATACCTTAGTTTTAACTAAGTTTATACTTAGTTTTAGCCAGGTTTATTATATAATATTTCGTTTGAACATATGTTTTACTCTTTGACTTGCATTTTAAAAATGCTTTCGTATTTCGTTATTTTGGCATAGACACAAATTTTATAAAAGAGGGCCCTTTTATAAACGACACTAATGAAGAAGACATCTCAACTTCATATTGGTGCAAGTATATGAAAGAAGTAGGAAAATACATGTCTCGAAGAGATTTCTTGAATAATTTGAGGAATTTTCATATTTTGAACTTTTAAATTATATAACACTTTACATGTATTCAAGTAACTTTTTGTATAACATCTACAACTCTTTCATAACTGTTTTCCTTATTACAGATTTCATAAAATTCTAGGGTATATTTTGCAACCCATGACTAATCATTGCCTTTAACCTAAGTACTCGTAGGATCTTGTAATTTACCTCCGCGAGTTTACACTTTATCAAAGATTATTACAAAGGTTTTTGAATCGGGCTTGTTTTTTGGCTCTTGATTAGCTCTTGATTTTTAATTTTTGGGTTGATCCAGGCTTGACTTGAATTCTGACTCTTTTAGTCTTCTTTAGTCTTCTTTAGTCTTCTTTGCCTTTCAGTCTTCTTTGCCTTCCATAGTCCCCCAAGTATTAGAGATTTAAAGTATGAAATCTCGAGCACTTGATTATTCCTTCCATGTGGTCCATTTCCTGAAAAGGAAAATACATACGAGACTCGGAGGTATATTTTTAGATGATGACTGCTTAACCCTTTTTATTTCCATCAAAAAGGTTGTAACCCAGACCGGGAATAATTTTGTATCCCGCGTGTCTTTCAGGTCTAATATCATCATTTGGCGTGGGCCAGTTTTTTGCCTATCATCTAAAATTATTAGTATAATTTAATTGAACAAAACAAAATCGTAGTTAAGTGATACCTGACTGTGGGTATTTCCCTTGCTTAGAAATACTATTTCTTCAAATGAACAACATTCCAATTCTAAGGTAACACCTTGCCGTCCATGGTTTCTAATCCATAAGCACATTTCCCAGCGATACCTCGAACTTTATAAGGACCTTCCCATTTTAGGTTCAACTTTCCTGCTCCAACTGTTTTTGTTGATTGAAAAACCTTTTTGAGAACGAAGTCCCCAATCTTGAAGTATCTGAGATGAGCCTTCCTGTTGTAGTATCGTTCAATGATTTTCTTCTGTGATGCCATCCTTATTAGAGCTGCTTCTCTTCTTTGCTCGAGTAAATCCAAGTTCATTCTTAACTCTTCATCATTTGATTCTTCTGTTGCTTGTGTGAATCTCATACTTGGCTCTCCTATTTCAACTGGGATTAAGGCTTCTGAACCATAAACAAGTAAAAATGGTGTTTCTCCCATGCCTGTCTTTGATGTTGTTTGATAAGCCCATAATACTCTTGGTAACACATCGAGCCACTTGCCTTTCTATTCTTCTAATCTTTTCTTCAAATTATTAATGATAATCTTATTTGTTGACTCAGCTTGTCCATTTACCACGGGATGATAAAGTGAGGAAGTTATTCATTTGATTTGCCAATTTTGAAAACATTTGGTGACTTTCGAGCCTATAAACTGTGGGCCATTATCACATACGATTTCTTTTGGCACTCCGAATCGGCATATAATATTCTGCCAAATAAAATCCATTACTTCCTTTTCTTGCACCTGTTTGAAAGATCCTGCCTCTACCCATTTGGAAAAATAATCCGTTAATACTAACAAAAATCATACCTTTCCTTTAGCTTGTGGCAAAGGACCCACTATATCCATTCCCCACTTCATGAATGGCCACGAAAAAATAACCGTGTGTAATAATTCTGCTGGGTGATGCATATTATTGTCATATCGTTGGCATCTATCACACTTTGCTACAAAACTTTCTGCATCTTTCTCCATTTTTGGCCAGTAGTATCCTACTCTAATTAGAGTTTTTACCAAAGATCTACCTCCTGCGTGATTTCCACAATGCCCCTCATGTACTTCTTTCATCACATATTCTGTTTGAGCAGGTCCAAGGCATCTTGCTAAAGGTCCACCGAACATTTTTCGATATAGATTTCCTCAAATTAAACAGTAACGATCAGCTTTTTGTCGAAGCGACTGAGACTCTTTTTTGCCTTCAGGTACGGTTCCATACTGCAAAAAATTAACAAGCTCGTTTCTCCAATCCCAAGTCAGATTATTGAAACTTACTTCGTTTTTATCCTGGTCCAGTGCTGAATGAAATAAATATATTACGATAGCATTTTTTGCACTTGTTATTTCCGTAACTGATGCAAGATTAGCTAGTGCATCTGCTTCTGCATTTTCTTCCCTGGGTATTTGCACAATCTTCCATGATTGGGATTGCCTTATCAATTCTCATGCCTTTTCCAAATATTGTTGCATCTATGCCTCTCTGGCTATGTAAGTCCCCTACATCTGATTGACTACCAACTAAGAATTACTTTTAATCACGATTTGCTTTATGGAGAGTTCTCGTGCCAGTTCTAACCCTGCAATTACAGCTTCGTACCCTGCATCATTGTTAGTAATATGGTAATATTTAATTGCTTGTCTTATACCTTCTCCCGAAGGTAGAATTAAAACAATACCCAAACCCGCTCATTTAATATTTGAGGAGCCATCAGTAAATAGAGTCCACGTACCTGAATTAGATCCGGTGAATATTTGTAATTCCTTTTCTACTTCAAGAACTATTTTTGTGCTAAAATCTGCTTCAAAATATGCTAAAACTTGTGATTTTATTGCAGTTATAGGTTGGTATATGATATCATACTCACTAAGTTCTATTGCCCACTTGGCTAATCTACCTGACAATTCTTGCTTATGTAAAATGTTCCTTAAAGGATAAGCAGTTATTATGGAAATAGGGTAATATTGAAAGTAAGATCTCAACTTTCTAGATGCCATAACTAATGCTAAAGCAAGTTTTTCTAAATAAGGATATCTAGTCTCAGCATCCAATAAAGATTTACTGACATAATAAATTGGAGATTGTTTACCTTTGTCTTCTCGTATCAAAACTGCACTTACAACCATTTCTGAAACTACGAGATAAACGAACAACCTCTCAACATCTTTTGGTTTAGCCAGCAAAGGAGGATTTGATAAGTATGCCTTCAAATTTTTGAGGGCTTGTTGGCATTCTTCAGTCCACTCGAACTGATTTTGCTTTTTTAGCACTAAAAAGAATTTAAAACTTTTCTCCGAAGACTTAGAAATAAATCTTCCCATAGCTACTATCCTTCCTGTCAATCTTTGTACCTCTTTTTTTCTCGTAAGTATATCAAGAATTTCTTCAATAGCTTTGATCTGTGCAGGATTTACTTCAATACCTCTATTAGATACAAGAAAATCTAAGAACTTACCTAAAGCTACGTCGAAGGCACACATTTCTGGGTTCAATTTCATATTATAGTTGCGGAGGGTCTCGAAGGTATTTAAAAGATTTTGAAAATGATCTTCCGCTCGTGCAGATTTGACTAGCATATCATCAATATATACTTCCATAGTCTTTCCCAAGTGTTCTTGAAACATCTTGATCACCAACCTTTGATATGTGGCTCCAGCATTTTTCAAACCAAAAGGCATGACTTTATAACAATAAGTCCCCATGTCCGTAATAAATAAAGTTTTTTCTTCATCCAAAGGGTCCATTTTTATTTGATTATAACCTGAATACGCATCTAAAAAACTCAATAGCTCATGACTTGCGGTAGAATTAATCAATTGATCTATATGCGGTAAAGGGAATGAATCTTTTGGACAAGCTTTATTTGGATCAGTAAAGTCTACGCAAACTCGCCATTTACCGTTATTTTTTGGAACTACCACAATATTAGCTAACCAATTAGGATATTTTACCTCACGTATTGAACCGATCTTTAAGAGTTTTTGTACCTCATCATTAATCACTTGATTTTTGAATAAACCTTGCTTCCTCTTCTTTTGCTTGACATGTACGTATGATGGATCTTCATTCAATTTATGAGCTATCACCTCCGGAGGTATACCTGTCATATATGAATGCGACCAAGCAAAATAATCTGCGTTAGCTTTTAAAAATTCAACTAACTTACCTCTCATTCCTAGGCTCAGCTTTGCTCCAATATAAACTTTTCGATCTGGCCATTGTTCGAATAGCACAACAACTTCGAGCTCCTCAATTGTTGTTTTGATGTTTTCATTCTCCTATGGTTCTTGAATTACATCCGGTCTCGAATCCATATCAGTTTGCTTTGATACATTTTCAGATGAGATTTGATTTACCACATCTTCCACGAAATCCTCATTTGTATCAATGTTTTCCTTGTGTGACTGCACCACTGAATTGATATTCTTAGAAGTTTGTTGATCTCCTCGAATTTGTTGAATTCCCCATTTTGAAGGAAACTTAATAACTTGATGTAACGTAGACGGCACAACATCCATTTCGTCTTTTTAATGACTCCTTCCGCGAATGTAGTTAACATTATCTCACCCTTCGTAGTAACGGTTGAATTGTTGAATCCAGATAAGGAACGTGCTTTTGGTATCATCTGGTCGCCAATTTGCATTTCGTTCACCACTCGCAATAAGATAATATTCACGGAGCTACCTGGATCAATCAAAATTTGTTTTACATTAGTATCATGTATAAGGAAAGATATTACCAGTGCATTTTTGTGAGGAATCATTAAGCCATCCGCATCTACATCATCAAATGTTATGCTATCTTTTTCCAAGGTTTGTCGAACTCGCTTTCCGTGTGTTATTGTGAATTTCGCCGTCTTTTTTGCAACTGTGTACATTACACCGTTGACTTCTTCTCCCCCGCTTATCACGTTCACTGTTCTCTTTGGAGATAGAGGTTTTGGAGGTTCTTGTCTATTTTTCATGTAAGACTATTTACCTTTCTCGCTGAACAGGTCTGTCAAGTATCCCTGCTTCAACAAATGTTCTACTCACCTTGTAACAGTCTGTAATCTGATGTTCTATGGCCGTGGTCATTATGAAACTCGCACCAGAAATCTGGATTTCTTCTATTTGGGTTTGATCTCATTTCCTTTGGCCATCACACCTTATCTCACATACTACTTAAAACAACTACCAACTCAGAAGTACTAATATTGAAACTATAGTCTCCAATCCTTGCATTTGCATTGGTATCCCCATCATGCACATCTCGATCTTTTCTGAACCTAGATGATGATGAACCTGAATCAATGTTCCTCAATCTATGGTCAGATCGTACATTTTCTAGCTTGGAACGTGTATCTCGCCCTGAGGATCCCATATAAGGCTCGTACCTATTTTTACCGGACCTCTTTTCAGATTCCGACCGCCTCGATCCTATTCTCTCATCAACCTTTGACTGAGCAATGATGTCTTCTTCAATCCGCAGCTTGGTACTATACTTGTTATATACGTCATTCCATGTTGTGGCAGGGAATTCTCGTAAGCTTTCTTTGAGCCTCTTCGTGGCTTCTGAACTTTTTTCATTTAGATTACTCGCGAACGCTATGGCTGCCCAATTATTAGGTACTCTTGGTAGCATCATTCTTTCTATCTACAAATTCTCTGAGCAATTTTGTATCTCTTTGCTTCACTTTGAAGATATCTTCCTTTCTTTTTTAAACTTTTTGGGCCCCCGAGTGTGCTTTTATAAGTAAATCTGTAAGCTCAGCAAAAGAGTCAATAGAATTTTCAGGTAAAAGAGAATATCATGTTAACGCCCCTTTCATGAGTGGTTCTCCAAACTTTTTGACCAACACTGACTAAATTTCTTGCTTGGTTAAATCATTGCCTTTTATTCCTGTGGTGAATGCAGTGGCATGGTCACGTGGATCGATTGTTCCGTCATATTTTGGGATGTCAGGTATTTTGAACTTCTTGGGAACAGGCAATGGAGTCGCGCTTGGTTTTCAGGGTTGTTGCGAATATTTGTCGATATCCACTCCCTTAATCACAAGTGGTACGCCAAGTATTTGCTCGATGCAGTCGTTTTGTTCTTTCACCTGTTTCTGCAAAGTTAGTAGTAAAGTTTGTAAATCATAATTATTTGGTGTACCTGGTCTCCCTTCACGTGACTCATTGGGAGTTCCCCCCCTTCCTGAATTAGCAAGCCCTGGGCGTGGAATTTCCACAGTTGCTGTATTATTTGGGGAGGAGTTGGTGGTACAGTTGACAGTCCCCTCATGAAAGCTTGGAGAGCATTATTCACTTGTTCAGCGATCAGCTGTTTCAGAGCATCCTGCTCAATGGTCTGCTCATCTCCATGTTGTTCATTTGTGTGCATAGCAGATCTTTCAGGTGTTCCTTCTCGAAAAGTGCGTGGAGATCCCTGAGGTGATGGAACTGGAGTTCCTTCTACCTGTTGGTTGTTGTCATTGACAGTTGACATGATTTGGTTGTGAGAGAGAAAGATTTGGAAAGTAAAAAGATTATCAGATTCCCGGTAACGGAACCAATTTGTTTAACCAAAAAATAAGATTCTCGGTCAAAGCCTATTTTTAGAAGAACTCGAATTACTGATAACCAAGATATTCCGTAGTTTCTCAATTATATGAAAGGAAATAAACGTGACAAGAAATATGGAAATAATTGATTGAAAACAAAAGAAAGTAATTGTATTCCAGTAAGAATCAGAACGTGCCTTTACAAGTGAAATTCTCTTCCATTATATAGGGGTTTACAAATATAATATTTTATTCCTTTTATGTCTGAGTCATTATGAGCATTAATGACATTAAATGAACTGTTATAATTGGCGATCGTAACTGTCCATGAAGATTCTGTAACGGTTCCGATTCTTCTTCCTTATTAATTGGATGTTCGTGAATCTTCCCTTTTATTGTCTTGATTCATTTCATTCGTGTCTCTTCATTGAACAATTTAGGCTCGAGCAGCTGCATCCTTTCATCTCGTGAGTGATTTATTCGTACCTCTTGTAACTCGTACATCTTTTAATTATTACACTCCAGTTGTCATCTTCTTAGTGATCCATGTATCATGCCTTGTCAGCCACATATAATTCCACGTGTATTATTTATTTTCTACCAATACAATTAGTATCAAGAAACTCTAGCAGAGAGCTAACCTTCTCAACAACAAAAACCCAGTAAAATCCCACTAATGGGGTCTGGGGAGGGTAGAGTGTAGGTATACCTTACCCCTACCCCGAAGGGTAGAGAGGCTATTTCCGAAAGACCCTCAGCTCAAGAAAACAAAAAGACAAAAGGACAAAAGGAGACAATATTAATATCACCACAACAATCATAGGAAAAATAAGAACACCATGAAATCCAGAAGAAAGATGCAAAGCAAAAGTGATAGCTAGTAAATAGGTCATGCACTGGAAAGCAAAATAGTAAGACACAACATTGCCACTAGATATCTTAGACAAAACCCTACCTAGCTAGTCCCACAATGGTACGAAGTAAGGAAAGACTCAACTACCTCCTAACCTACAACCCTAATACTCGACCTCCACATCTCCCTATCAAGTATCATGTTCTCGGAAATCTGGAGCCTCGCCATATCCTTCCTGATCACCTTTCCCTAATACTTTTTAGGTCACCTTCTACCTCTTCTCGTGCCCTCCACATCTAGCCGCTTACACCTCCGTACCGGAGCATCTGGGCTTCTCCTCTGAACATGTCCGAACCATCTAAGCCTCACTTCCCGCATCTTGTCATCAATGGGAGCCACGTGCACCTTCTCCCGAATATCATCATTCCTAATCTTATCTATCCTAGTGTGCCCGCACATCCACCTTAATATCCTCATCTCTTCTACTTTCATCTTCTGGATATGTGAGTTCTTAACGGGCCAATACTCAGTCCCATACATCATGGTCGGTCTAACCACCGCTTTATAGAACTTACCTTTGAGTATCGGTGGCACTCTCTTGTCACACAGGACTCCAGATGCTAACCTCCACTTCATCCATCCTACCCCAATACGGTGTGTGACATCCTCGTCGATCTCCCCTTCCCCCTGGATAACCGAACTAAGGTACTTGAAGCTACCTCTAGTCGGAATGACCTGTGATCTAAGCCTCACATCCACGTCCACTTCCCCCGGCTCAGCGCTGAACTTACACTCCAGGTATTCCGTCTTCATCCTGCTCAACTTGAAACCCTTAGACTCAAGAGACTATCTCCAAACCTCCAGCCTCTCGTTAACCCCAGCTCGCGACTCATCAATCATAACTATGTCATCGGCGAATAGCATGCACCATGGTACCTTCCCTTGAATATGGTGTGTTAACGCGTCCATCACCCGAGCGAATAAGAACGGACTGAGCACAGAACCTTGGTGTAACCCCATTACAACCGGAAAATGCTCATAGTCGCCTCCTACTGTCCTAACTCGAGTCTTAACCCAATCATACATGTCCTTAATCACTATAATGTAGGGAACCGACACACCTTTTGCCTTCAGGCATCTCTAGAGAACTTCTCTAGGAACCTTGTCATATGCTTTCTCTAGGTCAATAAACACCATGTGAAGATCTTTCTTCCTCTCTCTGTACAGTTCCACCAACCTTCTAACAAGGTGTATAGCTTCTTTAGTCGAACGTCCCGGCATGAACCAGAACTGGTTGTCGGATACAGACACTGTCATCCTCACCCTCGCTCCAACCACCATCTCCCACATTTTCATGGTATGATTCAGTAATTTGATACTCCTATAATTGTTATAACTCTGGATATCACCTTTGTTCTTATACAATGGAACTACCGTACTCCACCTCCACTCATCCGACATCCTCTCCGCCTTAAAAATAATATTAAATAACCTAGTCAACTACTCCAAACCTGCTCTCCCCACACACTTCCAAAATTCCACCGGAATCTCGTCTGACCCGGTGGCTCTGCCCCTACTCATCTTACGCATAGCTCTCACGACCTCCTCAACCTCGATACGCTTGTAGTACCCAATATCACGGTGACTCTTGGAATGATCCAATTCGCCTAGCACAATATCCTGATCCCTTTCTTCATTCAAAAGTTTATGAAAGTAAGTCTGTCATCTCCTCTTAATTTGGGCATCTTCTATCAATACTCTGCCATCTTCATCCTTGATGCATCTAACTTGGTCCAAATCCCGAGCCTTATTCTCTCTCAACTTGTCCAGCCAGAATAACTTCTTTTCCCTGCCTTTTTTCCACAGTTCCTCGTACATACGACCATAAGCCGCAGTCTTAGCCTCCATGACCGCTAGCTTAGCCTCTTTCCTAGTTATCTTATACCTGTCCATGTACGCTAACCTTCTCGTGGTGGAGAGAGCTAACCTTCTCGTAGGATAAGTTATTTTTCTAACCTGTCCCACAGTGGCGTGCGGCGGTGCATAATGTTTGTGATTTTTGAGTTCTTTAAGATTTGATGATGAAATCCTGGTTTGATCGGAGTCATTACCCTTCGGGCTTAAGAACCCTTCTCCTCTTAAAAAATGCCAATCCGGCTGGTTTTAGTGCTATAAATTAATCCCTCTTCCATAAGTTTGCAGAATCCAATAAAAAAGAAGCTGATCTGATCAGCTCTAGTCCAACTTCGATCTCAGAATGTGAAGTTCTTTTTGCTAGGAGTTCCGAGTAACAATGTCAAAAGTATTACTACTGCTATTTTTTTCGTTTAAACTCAAACATGAAATAAAAGCACAATTTTTTTCCTTTATAAGGTAAATACTTTATTAATGTTGGGAACAACTCTTGTATGCAAGTAGTATACTGAACACCTATAGCACATCTAACTTGAGCATTCAAATATTAATTGCATAGTCGCATGCTTAAAACAGTACTATTACTTTAACAAAAAAGGATCAAATTTAACTCTTGCTATGAGAAAAGGTTTAATTTTACAAAACCATATACCCCTCTTCCTTTAGAGTTGTCCAATATGAGATCTCAATCCCACATGGCACACAAGCATTCTGGTGAGATGGACACCACATGGCGTGCCACCGGTGCCACCATCTACACCACATAATCAGACCCACGTACATATATAGCAATCTCCATAAGATGAAGACTTTGGAAACAACTTTCCACCTACACAAGGTAGGGGTAAGGTCTGCGTACATTCGGGTTTGTTGTTGTTGTTGTTCTCTCCCCTCAACACCGCGTAGCCTTTTATAATAACTTTCATTCATTAATGAAATCAGCTTTCATTCACAATTGCTCATTTCAGTTTTCTAAATTGCTCATGACATTGATTTTCCTGTACGGCACAGACAATCTCGTCTAGTGTACGGAGAAGACCTCAGTTGGCAGACAACAACCGCACTAATATCGGTTGCTTAGCCTTACGTTGCCCATGTAGGTGTCGCGTAACAGTTGTTATTCATTTTGTTGTCATAAGATGAAGACTCAATCTCAAAGCGAGAGTAGGTCATCTTTCTCTACGGAGAGTTTCAGATAAACAATCAGATTCACATAGCTCCCGCCAAATAGAGAGCAACTTTCCAACGAGCAAAGATCAGGTACGATTAAAATTGTAGTGCAAAAAACGAAAAATACCCAGAATGAAGAACACAATTTTCCAAAAGTGGAAATCAGAGAGCTAAAAAATTCAACCCATCTCAAGAAAAAATAGCAAAATTTTAAGGAGGGAAATAGCCAGTATCAACAAAGCAATGTGTAGTCAATAAATTCAATTTCTTTTTGTGTTCTAGTTTAAGTGATACCAAAAATCACCTCTCTGGTTTGTCGATTTAGTTGCTAAATTAGAAATGATTTCAATCGAAAAAATCCCCGAACTATGGATAAATGGGAATATTGACAAGGAAAATGGTAAAATCAAAGGTAAAAGTGGGAACATAATTAGCTAATAATGGCTTAGAATTGCAATTGAAAACGTACGTCATTTAAAAATGAAGAACCAACTGAAGGGATTTGGAACTCGACTGGTAGAAGAGATAATTGATAATTAATCATGGATCACTTGAGATGAGTCTATCTCATATTTGATTGGAATAAAATCGTGGTATAGATAATCTCGTGATTAGTCCCAACTCCCGAGATTATAATATTTTTTATTTCTTTGGGAAGATGGGATAACAAATTCCAGAATAACTAATTACGGGATAATTAATCATGAGATAACTTGTTTCTCACTCAAACGACCCCTTAGTGTGGTGTTAATGATAGCATTGGTGGTGGAGGGAAGGAGGAGAGGTAGGGAAAATGAGTTGGGTGTGGTGAGGTGGCATGTTATGTGGTATTTTTACCCAAAAAATATAACAGAGGATAAAATTAAATAATTAAATGACATAATTTTGCTTATTAGTTTGTTCCAAAAAAGATTATACATTTTTATATGGGATTTTTACACAAATAACCGGCCAAATTCAATGTTTGATTTTTCTAGCCGAATACCTAAATTATATACTAATTATACAAGATTATACATATATTATATATGGATTGTACATATATTATACATTCATTGGCTATTTTTAGTTTATGCGTTTGGGTGGGCAGCTAATTGGGTTAATTCTTCTTTCTATATTTGGAAACAGTTTAACTTTAAACTTTTTATTTTACCCGCTATAGCCATTAATCATATACTTACCAAACTAGCTAAGCACACATAAAAATTCAAACCCCAAATAAATAAGGTTATTTCTCTTCAAGAATCACATGCAAAGATCTCCTTCCATATTTTTATATGTGATAACAACATTAAATGCAAGACGGAAAAGAAATTTCATGGATGAGGTAGCAAATAAGCTTATAAAATACGAATATATATATATATATATACAAGTGTCACGATCCCAATTTACCTCCGTAGGATATCGTGATAATACATAATTTTTATGACTAGGTAAGCTTAACGTTTAATAATAACTTGACAGAAATAATTAACAAAAATACTAAAGCAAGTTTGATAAACTGATATAATCTACTGAAATAGAATCCCAACAACACACTTCCCAAAACCGGTAGTAAAAAAAAAAATTTCCAAGGTGCCACACCTCATAATCACAAAGCACGGGTCCCAAGTCACGAATCCTAATCACTTGGCATTTTATGCTCACATTTCAAATCACAACTGCATGGACAACTCACGTGTCAATACCATCAATGCCTCATATCCGCACGAAAAACTCACGTGCCAACGGTACAACTCTTACATAGAAGGCAAGTATACGAGAATACATGTAAATGATCAATAAACATCATGGTTCATCTTCTTAAACTAAGAAGGGTGATTAATTACATGTATGCTTGTGTAAGTGTTCTATCACAACTCGAGTCAACAAGTAAGAGTAGACACAAGGAATGACACATAGGAAATAACACAACAAAAAGTAAAATGCATGACTCACGAAAAGGTAGGCACACCACTACAAAAATATCATCAATAACAATGCCCCTAGACCACCATAAGTCATCACAAATCATCTCTGACATAGCCCCTTGTCTCACCACATGCGCAACAACAAAGTAAATGTCTGCCTTATCTCGCCACACGCGCATAATAATATTCCTGCCCTATCTCGCCACATGCGCAAATCCACATATATATATCGCCCACCTTATCGCCGTGTGCGCAATATCAATAATAACAATAGCACAAACAACTCATATGCGAATACCCCGAAAATCCTCTCAATAATATCCTCTCAATATGCCAAAAATATAACAACACAATATAACAACTCGCACAACATATTCCCATATGCCACAATATTTTCTCCACACAAATTCTAATAACACAACCACACATAGCTCTCGACTCAACAATACTGAGTACAACAACAACAACAACAACAACAACAATAACAACAACAATAACACGGGAGTACAGCAAGTAAATCAACTCAAGTATTACAAAATACAAAGAACGTAAGAACGAGCTCACGGCGAAAGACATAACAAGTAATTACGGTTTCAAACAAGAATAACTCAACATTGAGAGAGATAGTGTGTAACAACGATGTCAAATAAGAGTAACTCATCAATAGGAGATATACCATGTAATAATGATTTCAAATAAGAATAACTCAACAATAAGAGAGATAACATATAACAATGACTTCAAATAAGGATAAGTCAACAATGAAAGAGATAACATTAACTTCAATTAATAACGGTTTCAAACAAGAATAACTCAACAATGAGAGAGATTGTATGTAACAACAATGTCAAATAAGAGTAACTCAACAATAGGAGATATAACATGTAACAATTATTTCAAATAAGAATAACTCAACAATAAGAGAGATAACATGTAACAATGACTTCAAATAAGGAAAAGTCAACAATGGAAGAGATAACATTAACTTCAATTAAGAATAATCAACTAAAGAAGAGATAAGTTGGCAATAAAAGAGGTACCAAATTCAATTAAGGCATATAAAAGTATATTTGGCAATACAGGTAAAACATGAATCAATCAACTTCATACAAGACACGTAAGGGTAAATTTAGCAATGGAGGAATTATATGATAAGACAACTTTATTTTAATGTACATAAGAGCATAAGAGTCTAAACCGGTCAAATTTCCATATATAAGCCGTGTTCACACTCACCACCTCGTGTACACATCTTTCGCGTAGTTCAGATAGTACAAACAAACCAATTCCTACGGGGTAGTTTCCCCACACACAACGAAAGGCAAGATATTTACCTCAAAAGCCCTCAATAAATACTCAACATAGCCTTTCCTTTATAATTTACCTCCGTTCGGTACAAATCTAACCAAAATCAACTTAATAACATCAAATAATGCAAGAGAAATCAATCCAAAAAAATAAAGCTATGATCTTTACACAATTTCTTAAAAGTCAACAAAAGTTAACCTGGGGCCCGCCCGATCAAAACCCGGGTCCAATGGTAGATTCCTATTACCCACGATCCCATGAGTTTATATGTGATTAGTTTCAAAATCTAAGTCCAAATCGACCCAAAACTCAAATTCACATTTTTCAAAATACAGACATTGTTTCTCAAATTTTTACTTTGATTCTCATAATTTTGATGTTAAAACTCACATATAATCATGTGAAATAGTTGAAAATTGAACAAAATCACTTACTCAATGATTGTAGAAGAAAATCCATTCACAAAATTGTCTCATACCACGTCTAGGGTTCCATAATATGAAAATGAGAACCAATTCCCGTCCCTCAGGTTTTACGTCCAGTCGCAGGTGTCGCAATTGCGACCTTGGGTTCGCAAATGCGAACCCCGCAATGCGAGGACATGGTAGCAGAAGCGAACCATCTCACACCCTTGCTGTCATCGCAATTGCGATAAATAGATCGCAATTGCGAACATGGGACACTTCGCAAATGCGACCCTTAATATCGCAAATGCGAACAAGCTCAACTAGGCCACCCACCGCAAATGCGAACTCTGGGTTCGCAAATACAATACATGATCAACACCATCAAGCTTTCAAATACTCCGAAACGAGTACGAAAGTCACCCGAGCCCTCGGGGCTCCACAATAAACATAAACACAAGTCTAAAATCATAACACGAACTCGCTCGTGCGATCAAATCATCAAAATAACATCCGAAACCACGAATATCGGACCTCCAAAACACATGAAATCAATATGAAATGTAAAAATTCTAAAAACCAACCGTGCGTCTGATTCCTATCAAATCAACTCGGAATGATGCCAAACTTCGCGGACAAGTTCCAAATAACGAAATTGACATATTCCAAGTCCCGAAACAGAAATCCAAATACAATAGCTATGAAGTCAATCAACGGTCAAACATGTAAAAATTCTAAGCTTGTAAATTGCCAAATTTCGACATAACAATACAAATCAACCTACGAACCTCCGAATTCGATTCCGGACATACGCCCAAGTCCAACATCATGATAAAAACCTATCGGAGCCATCTAAACACCGTTCCGGGGTCATTTTCACAAAAGTCAAACCTCGGTCAACATTTTTAACTTAAGCTTCTAAAGTGAGAATCACTCATCCAAATTCGTCCCGAAGCATCCGAAGTTTAAATCCGACCATGCACGCAAAACCTTGAACCACTAAACGAAACCTTAAAGATCAAAACGACCGATCGGGTCTTTACATTCTCTCCCTCTTAAACAAATGTCCATCCTTGAATGTGCCAAGAGTCTTTCCCCAACCAGCAAATCACTGTATGAACTCACCATGCACATACACACGGGTGATCCCACATCACCCAAACGCATAAAATCGACAACATCATCTCAACCGAAGATTGTTCCTTCTACTCATGCCAAAAAGCCTTAGAATCAAATTTCCACAACTACCATGTACCCTATTAACACACAAACACACAGTAAAATCCTCAACTAGCTATAACATCTCATGCATATACCCACATGGTATAACCATACGACGTAGCACATCATCCATATGCCCATAGCAACAACTCTGACCACAACAGTTGCTTATTACCAAGCCTGGTCCAGGCAAACAGACTCATATCGACTAGAACCTTGTCCCAAACCTTTACAATGCTGAAAATAATGCAAGAAACATGTGAAAACTCATATTTACTCATCCGATCAACAAGCTGCCTAAAATGCCACCTGGGCACATATCTCACAATCCAAACCCAACAAGAACAACTCAAATATGACTAAATATGAAAAAGGAACACATGAGAGAACCGTCAAATAACCCAAACAGGCATAACCCCCTACCGATACCATACTGTGGATCCAATCCACAAGGAAGAAGCAAGACACATGCAACAACCATAACAAATCTTACCTTAATATCACATCACCGCGGCGCATAGCCCGGCACCAACACACCTATTCACAAAGAACACTAGGTACCCATCCTTAGCTCAAAATTACAAGTAAAATAAATACCTCATCAACTAAAACACTCTACTAACTAAACCCCGTAGAACCAAAATCACAATACGAAGCAAACTTCCCATACATGTAGAACACCCAAATTATAAATCGTGGCCAAACCACCAAGAAATCACGTCAAAACCTATTGTATTAACTAACAAAAAGTACACCCAAGTCTCGTGACCCTCAATAGCAACCAAACGAGGACAATAGACACGTGTTATCATAATAGAATTCCCCAACTGGCATGAACACATGAACATAGTACAAGAATCGCAAAACACAACCATATATGAAGCAAGGTAGGATGAATCTTACCAATTAATCGGACCAGATTAAGACAACACAAATAAATCTCTACACTCAACCGAAATCATACCTGTAATGACACCATCTGGTGTATCGGCTTTCGCGCAACAAGGAAGAGCATAACAATAGGCTCGGCCTCCCCCTTTAGGGCGACCTCTACCCACCTGACCTCCATCCTTAGCTGGCGGTGCATGTATAGCATCAACTAGAGCAGAACTTATAGCCTAAATACCCTGTTGTAACACATATGTCCGGAGTCTGGGACAATCGCTCACAAGGTGGCTGGTATCCCCACACTCAAAGCAACCTATCCATTGACGTGGTTGTGGAAGCTGTCCGGTAAGGGTATTTTGGGACCCATGAATGTCTGAAGCACCATATGAAGCCTGAAGTGCAAACTGAACTAGCTGACCCACAAAACCTATACCATGACGTACCCTGCCTCCAAAATAGGGATCAGTAGATCCTCCCGGTCCACGATGCCTCTTAGCCTCCTACCCTCTCTCTCCTGGGCCCGCATGCCCTTTAATCAGCGAACGATCTTTACCACCTGTTGAAATGAAACATCCATCTCTAACTCCCGATCCATGCTGAATCGGATACCATAACTGAGCCCCACAATGAACTTGCAGATTCACTCTCTAACTGTAGAAACCAAAGCATGTGTATGCCTGGACAAATCACTGAATCTAGTAGCACACTCTGACACTAACATAGTACCCTAGCGCAGCTGCTCAAACTCCACGAGCCATACATCCCGAAGAGTCTGGAGAACAAACTCTCTCAAAAACATCTCTGAAAACTGAATCCATGAAAGTGAAGTTGCATCGGCTGGGCTACCTTTCTCGTAAGCCCGCCACCACTGATACGCTTCTCCTGATAGCTGGAATGTAGTAAAAACAACCTCGCCCGTCTCCACAATACCCATGGTGTGGAGAATACGATGGCACTTCTCTAGAAAATCGTGTGCATCCTCTGAAGCAAAGTCACTGAAAGTAGAAGGACGATACTTCTTGAATTTCTCAAGTCTCAACTGCTCCTCATCAGATTCCCCTGGTTTGACCTCAAGTTGAACCAAAAATAACAAGTTGTGCTGGCATGACACTCGAAACCTGGCGAATGTGGACCCGCTGCTCTGGAGTACGGGCGGCGGAAGAATGAGCTCCTCCCTCGATCTGTGAAGTAGCTAGTGCAACTGAAATCAATCCCGCCTGAGCCAATGTACCAAACATGCTTAGGATCTGTGCTAAAGTCTCTTAAAGTCCCGAGGTAGCAACAGGCGCCTCCGGTACCTGTCCCCCAATTGGAGCTACTGGTGGCTCCTCAGTTGATGCTCTGGCATGTGCTCTAGCTGTAGCACGTGCTCTTCCTCGGTCTCTACCCCGGCCTCTACCCCTAGTAGCACCGGCTCTGGGGTAGCGTCATCAGTAACTATAACTCGTGTTCTCACTATCTGTAAGAGAATAGAATGACAAAGGCTCAAACTCCGAAATCAATAAACTCGCATGATAGGAATAAAAGAAGTGAAGTTTTCTAATAGTTACATAGCCACTCGAAGATAAGTACAAATATTTCCATATCGATCCGCAAGACTCTACTAAACTAGCTTATGACTCGTAACACCTATGAACCTAGAGCTTTGATCCTAACTTGTCACGACCCTAATTTCTCTCCGTAGGATGTCGTGATGGCACCTAGTCTCTACGACTAGGTAAGCCAAACATTTAATAATAACTTAACAAAAATAATTAACAAAAATACTAAAGCAAGTCTGATAAACTGATATAATCTACTGAAATATAATCCCAACAATACACTTCGCAAAACCGGTAGTACAAGAATTTTTCCGAGGTGCCACACCTCCTAATCACAAAGCAGGGATCCCAAGTCATGAACCTTAATCACTTGGAATTTTGTGCCCACATTTCAAATCACAACAACACGGACAACTAACGTGCTGCAAGGACAATTCATGTATCAACGGTACAACTCGCACACAAAAAACAAGTATACGAGAATACACGTAAATGATCAATAAACATCAGGGTTCATCTTCTTAAACCGATAGGAGTGATCAGTTACGTGTATGCTTGTGCAAGTGTTCTATCACAACTCGAGTCAACAAGTAAGAGTATGGACAACGAATGACACATAGGAAACAACATAAAAAACACAAAATGCATGACTCACGAAAAAGTAGGCACACCACTGCATAAATATCATCAATAATAATTCCCCTAGGCCATCACAAGTTATCACAAATCATCCCCGACATAGCCCTCTTTGTCTCTCCACGTGCACAACAATAAAGTAAATGCCCGCCTTGTCTCGCTAAATGCCCGCTTTGTCTCACCACACACGCATATAATCATCATACGTTGTCTCGCACATGCGCAAACCCACATATATGGCCTGCCTTGTCACGACGCATGTGCAAATATCAATAATAATAATAGCATGGACAACTCACGTGCGAATACCCCGACAATCCTCTCAACAATATCACATGTGCCAAAAATATAACAACACAATATAACGACTCGCACCACATGTGCCCATGAGCCACAACATTTCCTTAAAATAATTCTAATAACACAACCACATATAGCCTTCGGCTCAACAACACTGAGTAAGACAACCACAACAACAACAACAATAACACGAGAGTACGGTAAGTAAATCAACACAAGAATTACAAAACATAAAGAACGGAAGAACGAGCTCACGACGAAAGACATAACAAGTAATAACAGTTTCAAACAAGAATAACTCAACAATGAGAGAGATAGTGTGTAACAACGATGTCACATAAGAGTAACTCAACAATAAGAGAGATAACATGTAACAATAATTTCAAATAAGAATAACTCAACAATAAGAGAGATAACATGTAACAATGACTTTAAATAAGGATAAGACAATAATGGAAGAGATAACATTAACTTCAATTAAGGATAATCAACTACGGAAGAGATAACATGGTGATAAAAGAGGTACCAACTTCAATTAAGGCATATAAGAGTATATTTGGCAATAACGGGTAGAACATGAACCAATCAACTTCATACAAGACACGTAAGGGTAAATTTAGCAATGGAGGATTTACATGATAAGACAACTTCATTTTAATGTACATAAGAACATAAGAGTCTAAACCGGTCAAATTTCCACCTATAAGCCGCATACATACTCGCCACCTCGTGTACACGCCTTTTACGTAGTTCAAATAGTACAAACAAACCAATCCCTATGGGGTAGTTTTTCTCACACAACGTTAGGCAAGTTACTTACCTCAAAATCCCTCAATCAATACTTAAAAATAGCTTTTCCTTTACAATTCACCTCCGCTCGTCACAAATCTAACCAAAATCGAACATCAAATAATGCAAGAGAAATCAATTCCAATAAATAAAGCTATTATTTTACACAATTCCTTAAAAGTCAACAAAAATCAACCCGAGGCCCGCCCAGTCATAACCCTTGTCCAATGATAATTCTGACTACCCATGACCCCACGAGTTCATATATGTGATTAGTTTCAAAATCCGAATCCAAATCGACTCTCAAAATGCAAATTCTCATTTTTCAAAATATAAACAATGTTTCTCAAAATTTTACTTTGATTCTCATAATTTTGATGTTAAAACTCACATATAATCATGTAAAATAGTTGAAAATTGAATAAAATCATTTACCCAATGATTGTAGATGAAAATCCCTCCTCAAAATCGCTTCTTACCTAGTCTAGGATTCCAAAATATGAAAATGAGACCAAATTCCCGTCCCTCAGCTTTTATGTCCATTCGCAGATGTCGCAATTGCGTCCTTGGGTTCGCAAATGCGAGGACATGATCGCAAAAGCGAACCATCTCATACCCCTACTGCCATCGCAATTGCGAACATGGGGCACTTCGCAAATGTGACCCTTAAGATCCCAAATGCGAACAAGCTCACCCAGCCCCTATCGCAAATACGAACTTTGGGTTCACAAATGCGAACCTAGCCGACTTAGTCTGATATCGCAAATGCGACATATATCTCGCAAATGCGAGGCCTGCAAGACTTGATCAACACCAGCAACACTAAACCTCTTCCAAACACTCCAAAACGCGTACGAAACTCACCTGAGCCCTCAGACCTCCACATCAAACATCAATACAAGTCTAAAAACATAACACAAACTCGATCGCTCAATAAAATCATCAAAATAATATCCGAAACCACGAATCGAACCTCCAAAATACATGAAATCAACATGAAACTCAAAAACTTCTAAAAATACAACCGCGTGTCCGATTCCTATCAAATCAACTCGAAATGATGCCAAACTCTGCAGACAAGTTCCAAATGACGAAACGGACCTATTCCAAGTCCCAAAATATAAATCCAGACACGATATCTATGAGTTAACCTACGGTCAAACTTGTAAAGATTCTAAGCCTTTAAATTGTCAACTTTCAACATAACAACACAAATCAACCTACGGACCTCCGAATTTGATTCCAGACAAACGCCCAAGTCCAACATCATTATGAGAGCCATCAAAACACAGTTATAGGGTCGTTTTCACTAAAGTCAAATCTCGGTCAACATTTTCAACTTAAGATTCTAAAGTGAGAATCACTCATCCAAATTCATTCCGGAGCATCCGAAATTCAAATCCGACCATGCACACAAGTCATAATACACAATATGAAGCTATTCAAGACCTCGAACCACTGAACGAAACCTTAAAGCTCAAAACGACTGGTCGGGTCATTACAACAAGATTCCAAAAACTAAGCCAAAAAGGACCTTTTCCAATGGGTATGTTTGAAATTCTTTAAAACAAATAGATGTGTCAATATACAAAATTTGATGAAGATTGGAGGTGATTTGGACTGATTTGGTATCAAAATTCGTAGTTAAAATCGAGTTCAAAAAATTCTTCTGCGATACATGTATCACGCATGTATCTCGCACATAGGTATACATGTGATAAACATTTGATACAACTATGATACATATGTGATATAAAAATAATGCACAGTGTGATACACATATCATTTTTTCATGTTCATGTTCATGTTCTATTTTAAATTTTCAATTCAAACCACTTGAAAACTCTACCAAATCATCCCAAAATTGAGATTCAAGCTTCTTAAGATATACCCAATCTATTCTAATAACATCCAATCAAAAGAAAGCAAAAATATGACCTTTTGTTTTTGCTACTAATAGCTAATTTGCTAGTATTGATAATATTTGGCTAATATTAGTAATATTATATGAATTGACCATTTTTTATAATAAACTACTGATAAATGGACATAGCTGGTAGTTTCTCAATCCTTCTTTAATGATAATTTTTTATAGCCACAACAATATTATGATCCTACAAAGTTTTTGCCCCTTATCAAAATAAATTTTTTTAAACTTTGTGTCAAGTCAAACTAAATCATCTAAATTAAAACGGATAGAGTATTTTTACATAGCAAAGGTGTAAGCTTGACCTTTTTCCCTTGCTTTAAAGGGAATCATGTGTCACTGTGACATGAGTTCTCGTATTTGGATATGAGGTTGAGAGGTGAATGGTTATTTACAGCTTGTTTGAATGATTGGTTATGAATCGTTTCATAATGTATTACTATATCTTCTTATTGTATAGTAATTGTACTGTATTATTTTAATAAATATAATATTTGGATAAATTATATTATTTATCGTGAAAAATAAACTTGCAATATTACGGAAAAAAAATAAAGTATGAGCTAAAATTATATAAAAAAGATAGGATAAAAGATAAAATAAAATTATTTAATAATAAGGAGGGACAAGACGATAGAAAAAATTATGGTAACAATGCTACCACGTCAAATTTGTCCTTACGTAGAGTAGAGTGACATTTTTTCGTCATCATCTAACAACGAATTTAAATATACAACTATCTAAAATTCCAAATAATATAAAGGGTATGATAAATTCTATTGCCTTTCGTTTCAAAAATTAGGGTACATGTTTAAAGGATTATTTTAAAAAAAATTAATAATAATGCACTGTTTACTGAACTATGGTTAATTGCATCCTCAACAACTCCAATTGCACATACCATCAACCGTTCCATTTCCAATTTCTCCACTACTTCAGGTAACGAAGCCATTTGCAAGCAATTGTTGTTTTAGTATGACGTTATCTCTGAGAACTCACCGGAGAGGTAACGAGGAGAAGAATCGGAGGGTAGGTTATCGGTGAAATTCATGTCGATTCACGGACAGAGCTCAGGGAGCAGCAGTTCGGAGTTGTTGTGAAGGTCGAGGACGGCACGGGTAACCGGACTTTCTCGCCGGTGGTAAAACTTTCGCCGGTGACTCGACGGAGGAGATGTAGTTGTCTTAGTCAAAGATTTCTTTCCTTTGCTTCAGTCAATTAGGTGATCTTAGTTCAATTTTGATATCGTTGACAGGTTAAATATATGGGAATTTCTTTTTCAAATAATACTCTATTCTTGGTTTACTTTTACTGTTTAGATTAAGAATTATAGTCCTCACTTATTGTACTCCTAATGTTTTACGATAACAACAATCCCAAAACTGACTTTTGGGGATGATACTGTGTATATAGATTTTACTTCTACTTCAAAAAGATTATTTTGATAGATTTTCAGACTCAAAAAAAAAAAAAAAAAAGGCGGGGCAACAAGCAGTAATAACATAAGAAAACCGTAGCAAACACTAGGCAGTAATAGCAATTTAAGAATAAGAAATATGTCATACTAACACGTCGACTAGCTACTAACTTTCTATCTTAATTCTTGACCTTCACGCACCGCCTTTGTTTTACACTAATATTTAAATGGGATATTTGGAGTCTATGTTTACAAACTTTCTTAAAATAATTGAGGTGCCATTTGGCGGACCTTCAAATAGCAAACATGTTTCAATTGCTTGACTTAGGGACATCCTGCAAAACGTTGTCATTGAACTAATTCTTTAGTGAAAACAACTTGATGGCTGCTTCAGAATAATTAATTAAATTAAAGAAACTGTGGTGTGTGAACACCTTTTTTTTTCTTTTGTGGAGAAAATAGAACAATGGAAACTTATCAGAAAGTATGTGATAAACCTATATGTGTTGCATCTTTGCTTCTTCCTATTTTTGTTTTGTTCTGTTATTCTCTTTTTCCATGTCCACAATGTGCCAATGATTATTCAAAATTAGTACCTTGGTAGGTAGAATTCTCAAGTCTTCAGCTTTTAAAATTAAAAAAAAAATCAAAACCAAGAAAAAGTGACTGTCCACATCTAGGAAATTTCATAAAAAAATAAACAATTTGTTTTGATTTTGATATAGTAGTACTCCCTACTATGTATCAAACTTTATTGTTTCCAGTGTGCAATAGTTGACTTCAGCAAATTATCAGGAAGTATTCAACAAATTAATGAGCACCACTTGATATAGTTAGCAGTAGTAGTCAAGTTTGTCTATCATTTTTGAGTGCCAACTTTCTGCAAATTTCTTCATTCACAAATCTTGAAAGTTCTTTGCAGAAGTTGGGAGAGATATGGCTACAGTTTATGCTGCAGTAACTTCTCTGATGGGAACAATACAACTGATTTCACAATCCACCTCAGACCTTCAGGAGGATCACAAAGAACACTTGAAATTACTCTACGACAAGGTTGGTTCTATGCTAGAGTTTCTTGACACTAATTCTGATGATGAACCAATGAAGGATTTGCTAAAAAAGGTCAAAGATGTAGCACATAAAGTAGAAGATGAAGTTGAATCACACATTTGGAGAGGAAACCATAAGACGCTTCTTAAAATCTTGCAACGAGTGTTCCACCTTCCAACAAAGGCACATGAGAGGCTTCTTATGATCTTGCAACGGGCTATAGAAGAAGTTGATTCTGTCAAGGAAGAGCTCAACAAGCTGAAGGATAATAATAATAATAATAATAATAATAATAATATGCGAGCTGGAAATTTTTCACTTGGTGGTTCTAGTTCACCACGATTGCAGGCTTCAACCCTCGAGAACAACATGGTGGGGCACAACATTGAACAAGAGCTCATGCGGGGTCAACTTACAGGACACTCGTCTCAGCTGGAAGTCATCTCTATTGCTGGGATGGGCGGCATTGGCAAGTCAACCTTTGCCAAAAGAATGTTTAATGATCCCTCAATTGTGAGCTTCTTTGATGTTCGTGGATGGGTTACTGTGTCCAAGGACTACAATTTAAGAAAGATGCTTCTATCCCTCCTTCAAGATGCTGGGGTAAATGCGGAGCTTGATAAGAAAAGCGATATTGGAGAACACAGAGAAGAAGAAGAAGAAGAAGGAGAAGGAGGAGGAGGAGGAGGAGGAGGAGGAGGAGGAGGAGAAGAAGGTAACTTGAAGAAGAAGAAAAAGAAGATAAGTGATGTACAACTAGCAAATCACATGCAGAAAAGCGATGGAGAACTAGCAGATCTCTTGCAAAAAAGTTTAAAAGGTAGGAGGTATTTGATTGTTGTGGATGACATATGGAGCACAGAAGCTTGGGATGAGTTTAGGCTATGGTTTCCAGAATACAATAATAGAAGTCGGATATTATTGACTACTCGAGACATTAAGGTTGCTCAATATGCTAGCTATCCTAGGGATCCTTCTCCAATGCGTTTCCTGAAGCCAGAGGAAAGTTGGACTTTATTTTGCCAAAAGGCATTTGACCAAAACGTCTGTCCAATTGAATTTGAGAATATTGCAAGGGAAGTTGTGAAAAATTGCAACGGATTACCACTAATGATTTCTGTGGTTGCAGGGGCTCTATCTAGCAAGAGGACATTGGATGAGTGGAGGAAAGTAGCTCAAAGTGTGAGTTCGTTAGTAAATCTTGATGATTATCAACGCTGCTCAGGAGTGCTCGCTTTGAGCTACAATCATCTTCCGTCTCATTTGAAAGCTTGCTTTCTGTATTTTGGAGTTTTCCCGAAAGCAAGTGAGATTTCTGTGAAGAAGTTGATTAGATTATGGGTTGCCGAAGGATTCCTAGAGCTGAAGGGGTTTGAGGGATTGGAAAAAGTGGCTACTAATCTTTTAAGTAATCTTATTGATAAAAGTCTAGTTGTTGTTGGCAAGCGAAGTTTGAATGACAAAATCAAGACATGTAGGATTCATGATCTTCTGCACGATTTATGCTTGAGAGAGGCTGAAAGCGAGAATCTCTTGCATGTTACAGAAACGCCGGTGACTACATATGAAGGATCTAGAAAGGATTCCTCTCAAGTTCGTCGGTGGGTGTCAGTTTATCCAAAGGACGGTAGGTTTTCTCCAATCCGTTTTAATTGTAGAAAAACACGTTCTCTTCAGGTTTATTCCTACATAACAGAGCATTCTCGTTCTAAATTAGGACTAAACCATTTCAAACTTCTTAGAGTATTGGAATTGAAGACAAGTTGGTATGAATTCCCTAGTGAAGTAGTACACCTAGTTGCTTTAAGGTATTTGGCTGTGAAGGTTTCTAGGAGTCCTAAAGATCTACCAATTTTCAATCTTAAGAATTTACAAACTTTTATTTTTCCTCAAAATATGCCAGAATACCAAGGGGTCATATATTTGCCAAGTGAAATTTGGGAAATGTCTCAGTTGAGGCATCTCCGGTCTACAAGGATGTACTTATATTCTCCTCCTCCAATGGTATCAGATAATGAAGTTAAGTACCGGGCGTTGGAAAACTTGCAAAGTGTTTCTGGGTTGATTCCTCGTTGTTGCACAAAAGAAATATTTGAAGGGATTAAGAAGGTGAAAAAATTGGGGATTTATGGAACTAAAGATGATTTTAATAGTGAGCCTAGATGCCTCGAGAATCTAGTGGATTTACATGAGCTTGAGGCACTAACTATTGTATCATACAGAAAATTCAAAGCTGATACGTTTCTTAGGCTTCCTTGTCCAGGTTCCTTTCCACCAAATCTCAAGAAGCTGACACTTTGCTGCACTTTTTTACTGTGGAAGGACATGACAATCGTTAGCATGCTGCCCAAACTCGAGGTACTCCAGTTGAGGAATAATGCCTTTGTACCAAACATAGTCTGGGAAGTAACAGAGATGCAATTTCCTAAATTGAAATTCTTGCTCTTCGAGCAGTTGAATATTAGATATTGGAGAGCCACTGATGATTGTTTCCCATGCCTCGAGCGTATAATTATAAGAAATTGCAGGTTTTTAAAAGAGATTCCCCAAGAATTTGCAGATAGTATGACACTGCAGCTAATTGAGTTACATCAATGTTCTCCTTCCCTTGTGAATTCTGCTGAGCTGATCCAGAAAGAGCAATTGGAGAGTTTGGGGAATAACATGCTTAAAGTTTATGCCTTTGACACCATTAAATGTAAGTGAAGTATTTCTGAATTATATGATTCTTCAACATCCATTATAAGTTTGAATTCTGATGAACTGCGCGTTTCATCTTTTAATTAAAATAGAAATGAGATAATCCATATTCATTTTATTCATTTTCAACGGCTTCTCTCAATTTTAACTTAGCATTAAACTGCATGTGCTCTTAGACTACATTAATTGTGTACATTATAGTTGAATTAAATGGCAAAATGAAGTCTAAATTCGAATTGTTGGGACATTTGGTGAAAGACGACAACCCTTTTGAAGAATAGGTGGATGGTTGAAGTTTGAAATGTTAAATATCTTTAAAGTAATTGTATGTGTTATTGTGAGTTTTCAACTCTAATAATCTCTCAATGTTTTTTTACTTTACACTTACTCGAGACTCACTTGTAATGGCCATTTGTACAGGGAGAATCTGGTGAGAGCTAACCGTTTCCACTTACTACGATTGAACCAATGCCCAACATCCCAGAAACAGGAGCACCTTGTTTTTCTGTTAAGACACAGTGACACAGAAGTTATGAGAGGTCTAAATCTTTGTTTTCTCTGAACTAGAAAGTGTAAGTGAAGTTATGGTGTAGCCAATAAATTCAATTCAACCGCACAGCCTTGGATTGTCTTCACTCTTCAGTGGCTAATCTTTGATGCATATTTTAATTTTCTCAAGAGCTGGTCACTGAAAAATCGAGACTCGCCGCCACTCCATAGCTGCTCTCGGCTTCCATTTCCAATATCTCCACTACTTCAGGTAACAAATCCATTTGCAAGCAACTGCTGTTTTAATATGATGATTCCATCTCTGAGAACTCAGCGGAGAGGTAATGAGGAGAAGAATTGGAGAGTAGGTTATCGGGGAAATCCATTTTGTTTCACAGACAGAGCTCGGGGAGCTGCAGTTCGGAGTTGTTTTTAAGGTCGAGGACGGCACCGGTGACCGGACTTGCTCGCCGGTGGTAAAACTTCTGCCGGTGACTCAACAGAGGAGATGTAGTTATCTCCTACAAAACGTTGTCATATCTTTTACTTTAACTACTCTTTACAGCTTGTTTGGATTGTTATTACGTGTTGTTTCATAATGTATGGTATTGTATTGTACTGCATTGTATTTGTATCGTTTGTCGTCGTTTCATGATATCATGCACCAACAGTATAAAGAATAAACTTGCAACATTACTTAAAAAAATAGTATACGGATTAGAATTATTATATTAAAAAGTAGGGTAAATGATAAAATATAATTATTTAATAATAAGGAAGGACAAGATGAGAGAAAAAAGCAAGGAAACGATGCTAATACACCAAATCCGTCATTCCATAAAGTGACACTTTTCGTCGTTACGAAACGATGAATTTAACGATACGATATAATAAAATTTAAGTAACAATCAAAATAAACATTGTATTTAAAGTAACAATACGATACAATACAATAGGTAACAACCATCCAAACAAGCAGTTAGTGAAAACAAGTTGATGCGTTAGAATAATTAATAAAATAAAAGAAGGTGTGGTGTGTGAACACCCATTTTTCTTTTATGGAGAAAGTTATTGAACAATGGAAACTTATCAGAAAGTATCTGATAAACCTATATGTGTTGCATCTTTGCTTCTTCCTCCTTTTGTTTTGTTCTTTTATTCTCTTTTTCCATGTCCACAATGTGCCAATGATTATTCAAAATTAGTACCTTGGTAGGTAGAATTCTCAAGTCTTCAGCTTTTAAAAAAAAGAATAAACAATTTGCTTTGATTTTGATATAGTAGTACTCCCTACTATGTATCAAACTTTATTGTTTCCAGTGTGCAATAGTTGACTTCAACAAATTATCAGGAAGTATTCAACAAATTAATGAGCACCACTTGATATAGTTAGCAGTAGTAGTCAAGTTTGTCTATCATTTTTGAGTGCCAACTTTCTGCAAATTTCTTCATTCACAAATCTTGAAAGTTCTTTGCAGAAGTTGGGAGAGATATGGCTACAGTTTATGCTGCAGTAACTTCTCTGATGGGAACAATACAACTGATTTCACAATCCACCTCAGACCTTCAGGAGGATCACAAAGAACACTTGAAATTACTCTACGACAAGGTTGGCTCTATGCTAGAGTTTCTTGACACTAATTCTAATAATGAACCAATGAAGGATTTGCTAAAACAGGTCAAAGATGTAGCACATAAAGTAGAAGACGAAGTTGAATCACACATTCAAAGAGAGGCCCAGAAGAAGCTTCTTAAGATGTTGCAACGAGTCTTCCACCTTCCTACAAATGCCCATTCGAGGCTTCTTATGATCTTGCAGCGAGCTATAAAAGACATTGACTCTGTGAACAAAGAGCTAATGAAGCTGAGGGAGAATAATATGCGAGCTGGAAATTGTTCGCTTGGCGCTTCTACTTCATCACAATCAAATGCTTTAACCCTCGAGAACGAAATGGTGGGGTACAACATTGAACAAGAACTCATGCTGGGTCAACTTAGGGGACACTCATCTCAACTGGAAGTCATCTCTATCTTTGGGATGGGCGGCATTGGTAAGTCAACTTTTGCTAAAAGAATATTTTTTGATCCCTCAATTGTGAGCTTCTTTGATGTTCGCGCATGGATTGTTGTGTCCAAGGACTACAGTATAAGAAGGATGCTTTTATCCCTCCTTCAAGATGCTATTGGGGTGGATGAAGAGGCCGATAAGAAAAGCGATGGAGAACAACCAAATCGCTTGCAGAAGAGTGATGGAGAATTAGAAGATGGCTTGCAGAAAATTGATGATGCACTTGCAGATCGCTTGCAAAAAAGTTTAAAGGGTAGGAGGTATTTGATTGTTGTGGATGATATATGGAGCACGGAAGCCTGGGATGAGATTAAACTATGGTTTCCAGATAATAGTAACAGAAGTCGTATACTGTTGACTACTCGAGACATGAATGTTGCTCAATATGCTAGTTTTCCTAACGATCCTTTTCCAATGCGTCTCCTGAAGCCAAAGGAAAGTTGGCATTTATTTTGCCAAAAGGCATTTGGCAAAAAAGGTTGTCCAACTGAAGTTGAGAATGTCGCAAGGGTAGTCATAGAAAATTGCCAAGGATTACCACTAATAATTTCTGTGGTTGCAGGGACTCTCTCTAGCAAGAGGACACTGGACGCGTGGAGGGAAGTAGCTCAAAGTGTTAGCTCTTTAGTAAACCTTGATGATTATGAGCGTTGCTCAGGAGTGCTCTCTTTGAGCTACAGTTATCTTCCTTCACATTTGAAAGCTTGCTTTCTGTATTTCGGAGTTTTCCCAAAAGCTAGTGAGATTTCTGTGAAAAAGTTGATTAGATTATGGGTTGCGGAAGGACTCTTAGAGCTAAAGGGGCTCGAGGAGCTGGAGAAATTGGGCTCTAGTCTTTTACATGATCTTATCGATAAGAGTCTAGTTGTTGTTAGCAAGCGAAGTTTGGATGGCAAAACCAAGACATGCAGGATTCATGATCTTCTCCATGATTTATGCTTGAGAGAAGCTGAAAAGGAGAATCTCTTGTACGTTGTTAATCCTTCAATTGCTAAAGGACACCGAACAGTTTTCCCTAAAGGTCGTCAGTGGGTGTCACTTCATTCAGCGCGAGGTTTTTCTTCTCCTTTTCGTTTTGGTGATCTTACTCATAGCAAAACGCGTTCTCTTCATATTTCTTTCACCAAAAGCATAGACTATCTTGCATTAAGACTAAACCATTTCAAACTTCTTAGAGTATTGGACTTGGAAAAAGTGGGCTTCCACAATTTACCTAGAGAAATAGTACACCTAGTTTCTTTAAGGTATTTGGCTATGATAGTTCGTACGATTCCTAAAGATCTACCAATTTCTAAACTTTGGAATTTACAGACCTTTGTTTTCCCTCAATATTTTCCAAATACATGCCATACCATATATTTATCAAATGAAATTTGGGAAATGTCTCAATTGAGACATCTCCACTCTTCGAAGATATATTTGAATTCTCCTCCAAAGGTATCAGCTAATGAAGTTAAGTATCGGGTTTTGGAAAACTTGCAAAGTGTTTATGGGTTGAGTCCTTGTTGTTGCACAAAAGAAATATTTGAAGGGATTAAGAAAGTGAAAAAATTGGGGATTTTTGGCAAAAATGATGAATATGATGGTTAGTCCAGATGCCTAGATAATCTAATATATTTACATGATCTCGAGGAGCTAAGAATTAAATCTTACATGTCTCGTTTCGTAAGGCTTCCACGTCTAGATTCTTTCCCACCAAATCTCAAAAAGCTGACACTTAACGGCACTGGATTGATGTGGAAGGACATGACAACCATTAGCATGTTGCCCAAACTCAACGTGCTCCAGTTGAAGAATGGAGCCTTTCGTTTAAGAACAGCATGGGAAGTAACAGAGATGGGATTTCCTGAACTAAAATTCTTGCTCCTTGAGGAGTTGAATCTTGTTTACTGGAGAGCCGCTGATGATTATTTCCCATGCCTTGAGCGCGTAATTATCAGAAATTGCAGGTACTTAACAGAGATTCCTCAAGGATTCGCAGAAAGTGTGACACTACAACAAATTGAGTTGCATGGATGTATTCCTTCCCTTGTGTCTTTTGCTGAGCAGATCCAGAAAGAGCAATTAGAGAGTTCGGGAAGCGACATGCTTAAAGTTTATGCCTTTGACAGAATTAGAGGTAAGTAGTTTGAATGAATCTTCAACATCCATTGTATGTTTGACTTCTGAAAAACTGTGTTAAATTATATGATTCTTTTGTGCATAACTACTATATCGTTGAATTCAACAGGAGGAAATTGAATAGTTCGTAAAGTCTGGTACATGTGATTACCATGTTAGGGCCTTTTATTATGATATATAGGTTCAGTAAAAGGGTATATAAGAATCATTGCACATATTATTAAGTATTCGGAAAAAGGTTCAAATATGCCCTTGTACTATACGAAATTGAGCACATTTACCCTTCGTTAATACTTTAGTTCAAATATGCCCTTACCGTCACATAGTTGGTCCCTATATGCCCTTAGAGTTATACAGTTGGCACATATATGCCCTTTTCGAAACGGAATCCACTCAAACTAATTAGCTCTTTCGGTAATTGTATTAAAGTGTATTACAAATACTATTTTTTTTTTATTAGTACTTTCTTTTCTTTACCTTTCTCTTTTCTTTCTTCTTTTTTTTTTCTCTTTTTTTTTTCCTTTTTCTTTCTCCCTTATCCGATTTCCTCCATTACTGATGTCTTCTCCATTTTCGTCACCAATTTCACTTACAAAATTCATGAATTCCAATTACTAAGAAAATTCTCCCATAAGAATATTTTTATAGATCATATGTTTGTCAATTTTTAAATTTTTACTGAACATATATTTAGTTCTAAAAAATTTAACAAAGTAGGATTGAAATAATATTTATGTAACAAAAAACCCGAAAAATCCAACAAAATCGAACAATCTAAATCGATATAATTGGTTTGGTTTGGTTTTGATAAAAACCGAACCAACTCGTTCCATGTACACCCCTAATTTACATGGTTAATAAAAAAAAATAGAAAATGTCCAGCTGAAAAAAGATGAAAAAAGACTAACAACTGAAATTTATAATACTACAGCTTGAACTCTAGGCTTTTAATCATTAAATTATCTTTCTGGAAACAATTTAAATATTTTGGTTTTTTGAGTATTGTTAAAGGTTGAGATGTTTTTATTATTTTAAAGTTTAAACCATAATTTTTGGAACAATTTAATTTCGTTTATTTAGAGGGCCAGTGAAATTGGAATTTGATTACCTTATGGGAGAATTTTCTTAGTAATTGAAATTCATGAGTTTTGTCAAGTGAAATTGGTGACGAAAATGGAGAAGACATCAGTAAAGGAGGAAACGGATAAGGGAGAAAGAAAAAGGGAAAAAAAAAGAGAAGAAAAGAAAAAAGAAGAAAGAAAAGAGAAAGGTAAAGAAAAAAAAAGTACTAATAAAAAGGAAATAGTGTTTGTAATACACTTTAATACAATTAACGAAAGAGCTAATTAGTTTGGGTGAATTCCGTTTCGAAAATGGCATATATGGGCCAACTGTGTAACTCTAAGGGCATATATAGACCAACTATGTGACGGTAAGAGCATATTTGAGCTAAAGTATTAACGAAGGGCAAATGTGTTCAATTTCGTATAGTACAAGGGCATATTTGGATCTTTGCCCTTAAGTATTTCTACTGAACTTGTTTAATTTATTTACGTATTATTTATTTATGCCAAGAATGAAATTCATTAGATAACCTACATCTATGATAATTAGGGAAACGTTTTGAATAATTGTCGTCTGGTTGAAGTATGTGAGTTTCTGACTCTGATAATCTCTCCCCCTTTTCACTTTACACTTATTGAAGATTCACCTGTAATGGCCATTGTACAGACAGATATTAATACGGAGAAGCAGTAGAGGAAGTTATGGAAAAGGTTGAAGAAGATTCAGAGGAGAATTGAGCAAACTATTTTTAAGGTAAACTTGTGAGGTAATGTGTTTTGGTTTATATAAAAGAGATAGCTAAGTTCTCTATTAAACAGCTTGTACACTAAACTGAGGGGTGTATTTCCGGGGGTGGATTTTGGTTGTTTTTGCGGTACACGCGAACCCATGGTCTTTTCGTCAAATCGAGTATTTTATGTATATATTTTGTAAAATTAATCTAATATTATCGGTTGGGCCTCATGCTCCAAAAAGGTTGAATGATGCACCTGCTTGAATGCTTTATCCAAAGGAACATGGATCGATTCCCACTTAGTGCTTTTTCCCCTCATTTTTCAATGGTGCACCCATATTTTAGAAATCTTAGGTCGCCTCTGTGTATTTCTACAATCTAGGAGCTACTAAATGGATATTCATATTGAGGCTGGTAGCACATGGGAGAATACTTACCGGAGACAGATTGCTGCAATGGGAAATGGACGTACCATAGTCTTGCCCTTTCTGCAATAATAAGATTGAGAGTAGATCACGTTTATTTTTCCAATGTGACTCTACTGCTTAGATCTAGAATAAGATCTTGTTCAAACAAGAAGTTAATAGGAGAACCATAGATTGGCTAGAGCAATTAAAGTAGGCTGAAGATCATGCAAAGAGGAGAAGCTCTAAAGCAGAAGCTTATAGGATTGCACGTGCAAGATTGAGAGTATATCGCACCTATTTTGTATGTCGTTTGTATGTATTGTGGATGTTATTTGTATCTTCAATGTATTATTGGACATACAATAACATACACACAACTTACGAAATAGGGGTCGGTTTAAATTGGATCTAGATATTTAAATTGGAGCTTTTGTTCTTGAGATGCCATGTGGCACTCCGTTTAATTAGGGTTATATTTGTGCCTAAGTGTAACAGTAGGGTCCTAATTGATTGGATAGTGAAATGGAGGATATATTTAAATTATTTTTGATAATACAAGAGTATATTTCTCCCTTTCCAAATATTATAAGTTACGATTCATTCAAGGCAAAATACATAAGTTACCCTCTGATTTATGGACCAAATCCCTTGTACGATTTTTTTACGGACAAGAATTATCTTATACACTTAACCTTTCTAAAGTGTAGCTAAGACACCACTTTTTTCTTGAACAGATTTTTAAAATATGTGTGATATCAAGCACCAATAAGGTTGTGACATGTGTCCCCACTCAAAAAAAAATACTAAATTTACACCCCAATTGATAATATTTTTAAAAGAAAAAAAAGAAAGAAAGAAAAAAAGAAAACAAACCTCCCTCCCCCACGTCTCTCATCTTCTTCAGACTTCAAAGCCCCCACTGCCGTCGACTTCATTCCTTCTCTAAACTCCAACAGTCATGGCAAATACATACCAGGAAAAAATATTCAAATGAATCAACTACCTTCGTATCCATACAATTGAAGCACCCAAACTTATCAACTTTTGAAATTTCTATTTACCAAAATCAAAATCTGCAACTTTAGAATCCATTTCAAGTTGAAAATGCAAAAAAATAACACCCTTTCATGAGTTCAAGAAACAATCTTTTTATTCAGCCTGGTGCTTTGCTGGCGGAAGAAAATAAAGGAAAAGTAAAAAATGATGGTGCTTTTAAGTGTTGGCCATGGCAGGAGGAATTTTCTCTGTATTCACCGCTTTCAATTTACAGTTCCGACCTCGCAAGAGGAATTGTCTTTGTATCGGGTCCAAATCCCTCAATATCTAGGCTTGTAATATTGTGTTCACTTCCAATTCGGTTAATGACAAAATCGATTTAGCTCTGCAACTTTTTTGGTTTAACCTGGAAGGTAGAGAGCTTTAGAAGAGTCTAGTGGTGGGCAGGTGGGTGAGCTACTTTAGAAAAAATAAAATAAAATAAAGAAGCTGAAAAAGGGAAAAAAATCAATTTTCACAGTTGGATAAATTTTATTAGATTTGAACTGTCCATATAAAACACCAAATATACAGGTTTATATTGTTCAGACCCCTTATTTTGTTTGTAAATCACGCGATGGCCACGTAGACAAAGAGGTGTGTCTTAGCTACACTTTAGAAAGGTTAAGTGTGTAAGGTAATTTTAATCCGCAAAAAGTGTGTAAAGGGATTTAGTCCATAGTTCACTTATGTATTTTGCCATCATTCAATTATCAGTGATTCTAGAGTTACAAAAGACATCGATTCTGTCCAGAAAGTGCTCATCAAGCAGAGGAAGAATAACATTTTGCAAGCTGTAAATCATTCACTTGGTATGTAACACTCCGTAAATTCGGATTAGGTGTAAATGTGTTAAATGGTTATTAATTTAATATTTTAGACAAGTGAAGTCCTATCGGGATGATTATGGGTGAAAATAGTTGTTTTGGAATCAAGACGGAGAGTGAGATGCATAAGATTCGATAAAATCGACTAAGTTTATGAAAAGTCTATCTTCCATCAGGATTTCGTGATAATCTATAAGGAATTTGGGAAAACTTAAAACATTAACGTTGTAGCCCTTTGAAAAATATTAAATGATTTAAGTCTTAGATATTAAGACTTCCAAGACAGTTTAAATAAAAAGATTTAATAGTCATAATTTTAATTGATTTCAAACTCATAAATTATAGGAAAACTAATTAAATAATAAATTATTAAATATGAAATATATTTTTAAAGGGTGAAAAAGATTAATAACATTTCACTAAAATATAAATATAGATATAAATATAAGGCACATACAAAGTTGTCTTAATTTTTTATTTTAACAAGAGACATGTTCCTATTAGATACTGGAACATCAATAAATACGCTAACATGTCATATTATTATTATTATATGTGGACAATACTTCTCTTGAGCGCGTGAAGAGCCAATTTATTTTTTTTAATTGAAAATTTATTCTTTAGCTTTTCCTCACCAAAATAACCCCACGGCCAACCACTCATTGCAAAGAATGACCGTTTTGAAAAAACTTCCTTCAACTTATTCTTAAATCTTCTCGGTCATTGGCGCTGTCAAAGCTCTCATTGTCATTGAGGTAACTGGAATCGCCGGAGAGATTTTCCGATCAAACTCGGTAATTATCTGATTTGATTTTTTAAGGAGCATGGAATTTTTAAGGAAACAAAAATTGAAGAAAAGGAGACAGAGTATCGGAGGTAGCAGCTCAGGATCGCCGGAGAATACATTTTCTGAAAACATTTACTTAATTATTTTGGGTACAATTAACACATATCTAATTAATACGGTCCAAAACTATTTTCAAGGGATTAAAAAAGTGAAAGAATTGGGAATTTCTGGCGATGTTGATGAATATTATACTGCCTAGATAATCTAATGTGTTTACATGAGCTTGAAGCACTAAATATTGCATTATATTGGCCTTCATGTGCTGGTTTGCATCTTAGGCTTCCATGTCTGGGTTCTTTCCCAACAAATCTCAAGAAGCTGACACTTGGCAAAACTTTTCTACTATGGGATGACATGACGATCATTAGCAACTTGCCCAAACTCGAGGTGCTCTAATTGAAGGCTCATGCCAGAAATATTTTCAAGAGTGTTCAAATTTGAAAAAAGTGAAAAATATTTCTCGACAAAGAGTGTTCAATATATGTCATGAGGGAAGAAAAGTGGAGGGAAAGTGAGCTCCCTTTTGCTTTGGAAAGAACAAGTATCCCTCATTGGTGGTGAAAAGAAAAGTGAATGTGCTTATATTGAGAAAACACTTCTCTTGGTGTTAAATGGGTTGGAAAGTAAGTAAGCCTCGCGCCGTCGCCGTCGTCGCTCGCTCGGTTTCGGCTTCGGTCAAAGATCGAGATTTTTATTTAAATTTCCCTCTCGTTTTTAAGTGACTGTTCTGAAGGGTTGTAAACTTTCCGAAACAGTACTTCCATTGGCTATAAAAGTACTTGACAAGTTCAAGTATTTGGATTTCAAGATTGCCAAGACTCCAATTGACGTGAGTTATGCACTTCAAAAGAGTTTTGGGGTATCCCAATCAAATACATTAGATGGCAATGAAATGAGTTTTGGGGTATCTGAAACATACCCAAGATTATGCTCTGCATTATAACAAATATCCCTCAATGATCGAGGGATATAGTGATGCAAATTGGATCACCGGATTATCTGAAATTAAATCCACGAGTATATGTTTTCATAATTGGGGGTGGAGCAGTGTCTTGGAAATCATCCAAACAAACGTGCATCGCCCGTTCTACAATGGAATATGAATTCATAGCTTTAGATAAGGCCGGTGAAGAAACTGAATGGCTCCGAATTTTCTTGAAAGATATTCCATTTTGGCCCAAACCTTTAGCACCTATATGTATACATTGTGATAGTCAAGCGGCAATAGGCAGGGCAGGGAGTGTTATGTATAACGGAAAATCTCGTCATATACGACGGAGACACAATACCGTTAGAAAACTACTCTCTAGTAGTGGTATCACGATTGACTACGTAAAGTCAAGAGATAACATGTCGGATCCACTTCCAAAAGGCCTATCTAGAGAGGCAGTTGAAAGATCATCGAAGGGGATGGGGTTAAGGCCTAGGACAAGTCATCATGGCGGTAACTCTACCTAGCAGACCGGAGATCCCAAGAGCTAGGTTCAAAGAGATCAAACAAAGTTATGAATGATAGTTCAACATTGTCAAATAACTCAACCCATTCTCGTGATGAAGACAATGTTCAGAAATCAAGGTAAAGCATTAAGGCTTTTTGATGAGTCAATAAAGCTTAAAGTTTTTTAATGATTTTCTAAGTCTGGCAGGATATGTCCAGATAGTGTGTTTATAGGATTACACGTTTAGAAATCACCTATGTGAGTGTGAAATGTAAGTCGCTTCAAGAGGAATGAAAGTAAAGGCCCATTCTCTAAGCACTCATGAAACCAGGCGGTGTTCATAGCTGAAACGAACACAACCGTGAGGACCATAGATGGTTAAGGGTTGATTGTGTGACTTATTTTGTCTAGGTATACAACAAAGCTCGACGGTTCAAAGATATCAAATCTACTGATTGACCGAGTATATCCAATATAAGTTCACTACGGAAAGTTCAAATGGAAACATACTTATCCAGATGCAATTAATCCTTACATATAAATCACACACTCGTCCGTGCATTCCTTTGTCTTATAGATATTCTCCATTAAAGTGGGGGATTGTTGGGATTAAAGATTGGTGAATGGGAAATTGAGGGAAACAAAGTGGAGGAAAAGTGAGCTCCCTTTTGCTTTGGAAAGAGCAAGTGTCCCTCATTGGTGGTGGAGAGAAAGGTGAGTGTGCTTATATTGATAAAGCACTTCTCTTGGTGTTAAGTGAGTTGGAAAGTAAGTAAGTATCGCGCCGCCGTCGTCGCTCGCTCGGCTCAGCTTCGACTTCGGATTCAGATTCGGATTTGGTCAATGATTGATTGATTAATCTTTTTAGACAATTTTTTTTAATTATTTAATAAATATTAATTAAATTAGCCAAATATCTAACTCGAACCGGATCCGCGCGCCACCCGATTCACTTTTTTCCCTAATTTGTATTCAAAATTTCCCTCCCGTTTTTAAGTGGTTGTTCTGAAGGGTTATAAACTTTTAGAAACAGTACTTCCATTGGCTATAAATTTGTTTGATTCCTCAGATTTTTCCTTACGAATTTTCTGAACTTCAAGACTTCTTCTGCTTCTGCACAAATCTATTCCAGTGTGATTTACTACCATTGAGTGATTCGTTGACACCGTGGTTTTTGGTACCAATACACCGATAAATTAAATCGTTCTATCCTGGGAGAATAATATTCTAGCATCTCGGGTACTTGAGGGGAATACTATCCTTAAGGACACACTGTGCATTCAGTGGGCTCGATTTATTTCGAAATTATATTTTTAGTTATTATTTCGACATTCTGTTTCTGTTTCAGAAAGATTACTATTTCGTTATTTATTATAGTAATACAGATTGACTAACTGTTAAATGGACCTTGGGCCTAACTCAACCCCAAAAGCTAGCTCAAGAGGTGAGGATTGCCCAAGTCCATATAAGGAGACCACCCATCCCCTTCAATGTCGATGTGGGACTTAACACCCCTTCTCACGCCCAGGACTGGACATCTGGAGCGTGGACAATTATAGGGGCCCAACATCAGAAAATCAGGATGGGTCCTGCTCTGATACCATGTTAAATGGACCTTGGGCCTAACTCAACCCCAAAAGCTAGCTCAAGAGGTGACGATTGGTCAAGTACTTATAAGGAGACCACACATCCCTGCAATGTCGATGTGGGACTCAACACTAACATTGCAGAGTTTAGGGAATAACAAGCCTTTAAGTTTACACAATTAGAGGTAAGTAAAGAAAAATTTGGATTTCATGTGTTAAATCATTAGATGGGAATTCACTTGCTGATTGTGTTACATGTGATTGTCATGTTAGGGCCTTTTTATATAGGTTCTGTGAAAGGGTGTACGCAACAATCACTACATATCGTATATAATAATTCTGTCGAACTTGTTTTATTTATAATATATATTCCTTTTCAATGGCTGTCACAATCCAAAATCTAACCATGATCGTGATGGCGCCTATCGTGTTACAATGCAAGCCTATTTCCCAAAATATTACTACTAAATCGATTATAAGAATTTAATAAAACAATATCAACATTTGAATTTCTCATAAACTAAATCAACTCTAAATATAATATAGAAAATACGAAAACGAGCCCCAAACATCGGGATGTCACTAAGTCATGAGCATCTAAAACTATGAACTAAGATATATAAACTGTCTAGCTGTCCAAAAGAAGAAATGACAAGAAGAGTAACAAGGTCCTGCGGACGCTAACAACTACCTTGCAGTCTCCAAAGATAGCCAGCCTGAACTCAACGATCGCCGCCTTCTAAATCACCTGGTGCACATAAAGTGCAGGGTGTAGTATGAGTACAACCGACTCAATAGTAAAAGAAATAACTAAGGAACTGAGAAGTAGTGACGAGCTAAGCATAATAATCCAATTATTATTTCCACAATTAAGTACAAACAGGAGTAGACAGGTAATTTCATAAATCAGTAAGACTACAAGGAAAATTAACAGGTAAATGCAGCAACAATAAAAGTAAATGCAACCTCACAGCCATGTCCCTCCATCACTCAGCACTCGCACTCAACACTCAACGCTCAACACTCTGCACTCACTGGGGGTGTGTACAGATTCCGGAGGGGCTCCCAAAGCCCAAGCGCTAAGCACGGACAACTCACGTGCCATCATATCAATACCTGGATTCGCACGGTCAACTCACGTGCTACGCAGATAACTCACGCGCTATGGTATCAATACCTGGACCCGCACAGTCAACTCACATGCTACACGGACAATTCACACGCTATGGTATTAATATCCTCACAACCAGGCCCTCGGCTTCACTCAATCATGTACCTCACTAGCCTCACCATCATCAACAAATAAGGGGACACAACCCACATCAAGTATCACAGCATATTAGCAAATAATAGAGACTGGGGTAAACATGTATAATAATTTCTATGACTGAGTATAATTAATGTGAGCATGAATAAAGCCTAAGCATGATCCCTAACATGAAGGCAGACAAGTTCAACAACAAGTAATTACGTAAACACAGATGATGGTCATGAGGCCTCACGGGACGGAGCAAGTCTCAATCCCTCGAGGTATACACCCACACGCCCATCACCTAGCGTGGGTATCACCTCCAAACAGTCACACGATATCAAATTCTCCGGGTTTATACCCTCAAAGCCAAAGTTAAAACTGTTACTTACCTTAACAGCGTAAAATCCTACTCCAGGATGCCCTCGTCTCTAGACTTGGTCTCCAAAAGCTCCGAATCTAACAAAAAATCAGAATACTACTATCAACATAGTCTAAAAAATCAAATTCCACAATAAAAACTACATGAATATGCCAAAAATCCGAAACCGGCCAAAACCCGGCCCCCGGGCCCATGTCTCAAAATCAGTCAAAAATAGCAGAATAATAAACCTCGTCCTCTCCCGAGTCTAACAATATAAAATTCATCAAAATCGGACTCCGTTTGGTCCCTCAAATCCTCACTTAAACTCTCCAAAACTCAAACCCTAACTCCCTCAATTTCACTTTAAAATCATCAATCAAATCCCAAAAACGAAGATGGATTCATGAAATATAACCGAAACGGAGTAGAGAATACTTACCCCAATCCTTATGGTGAAAATCGCCCCTAAAATCGCCCAAATCTGAGCTCCCCAACTCAAAATATGACCGAATGAACAAACCCTCGTTTTATATATTTTTCTGCCAGCTATTCTGCATCGTTTCTCATGCCTACCGATCCCGAAACTCGCTTTTGATGTCTTCAATGGATTCCTTGTGAAATTCTAGTCAAGTTAGGCTTTTGAATCACTCAATTTGACCTTATAATAAATGCGATATGTTGGTTTCAATATTTGCAAATAGTGTAGATGTTTAATTACGAATTCAGTGGCAATTGCGTAATTAGTTTGAAAAATCTCGCAACCCAATATTTTTAGTAAAATGACCATAAATTCCTCATACGATGCCCAAATTCGACGATTGTTTTTGCTATGGCTCCGTAATTACGATACAGATCTAATTCTTCAATCAAAACAGAAATCGGAGCTCATTTGCTTAATGTGGTACCATTTATGCTGGAAGAAACGACGTCGAAACATAAGAAAAACGAGCACAACGCAGCCCAAATCTATCCGAAACTCACCCGAGCCCCTCGGGACCTCAATAATTTCCACAAGTCATATATCACTACCCGAACTTAGTCGAACCTTTGGAACACCCAAAATAATACCAAAACACCGAATCAACCTCGGATTCAAGCCTAAGAACTTCTAAACTTCCAAAATTCGCCAACGACGCCGAAACCTATCAAACCACGTCCGAATAAGCTCAAATTTTGCACACACGTCCCAAATGACACTATGAACTTATTCCAACTTCTGAAATTCTATTCCGACCCCGATACCTAATTTTCCACTGCTGACCAAAATCGCCAAATTTTTAATTTTTGCCAATTCAAGTCTAATTCTACCACGGACCTCCAAATTACATTTCGGACACACTCCCAAGTCTAAAATCACCCAACGAAGCTAACCGAATCATAAAAATCCAAATCCGAATTCGTTTACTCATAAATCAACTTCCGGTTGACTTTTTCTAACTTGGCTTTCTAAATAAGAGACTAAGTGTTCATTTCACTTCAAAAACTACTCCAAACCCAAACCTACCAACTCGATATAACTGAACACAGCTGAACAACACAATAAGAAGCAGAAATGGGGGAAACGGGGCTATAACTCTCAGAACGAACGACCGGGTCGTTACATCCTCCCCCTCTTAAACAAATGTTCGTCCTCGAACGAGTCTGAAAACAAAACATACATGGAGTCTGAACTCATATCACGACATGAAATCTACTTCACTCCCTAACTAAACAACACGAAGAGATCCTTCAACACACCCATAACTTATACATCAAATCAAGATGGAAATCAAGCACCAAATAGTTTTTCTACACCTCAAGCAAATCATTCTCGTCACATTCAAATTATATGAACTAAGCTCGTAGACACATCATACTCATCACGTAGCCATCCAGCCATCACTTCCACTAATAGAGACACTATCGAACATATAAATCCAAAAGCACGTGCTCACATAATCAACACCTCAGTGCTCAAGCTACAGTCACCCCCGGCCTCAAGTCCTCCAGACTGGCCCAACATCAACACACAGAAATCACATCTCGCACCTCATCCAGGGAATCACAAGTCGTTGATGCACAACTGATACCGAGCGCTCATGTGCGCATACAAATGCGTGGAAGGAATTCAAAGAGTTACACTTCAAGCTAAATCAATATCGCACTAAAAGAATTCAAGAATGTGAAATTTTCCTAAAGGTTCTGCAGCCTCTCGAAGATAAGTACAGACGTCTCCGTACCGATCTGCAAGACTCTACTAAACCCGCTTATGACTCATGAGACGTATGTAATCTAGGCTCTGATACCAACTTGTCACGACCCAAAATCTAACCATGGTCGTGATGGCGCCTATCGTGTTACAAGGCAAGCCTATTTCCCAAAATATTACTACTAAATCGATTATAAGAATTTAATAAAACAATACCAACATTTGAATTTCTCATAAACTAAATCAACTCTAAATATAATATAGAAAATACGGAAACGAGCCTCAAACATCGGGGTATCACTAAGTCATGAGCATCTAAAACTATGAACTAAGATATATAAACTGTCTAACTGTCCAAAAGAAGAAATGACAAGAGGAGTAACAAGGTCCTGCGGACGCTAACAACTACCTTGCAGTCTCCAAAGATAGCCGGTCTGAACTCAACGATCGCCGCCTTCTAACTCACCTGGATCTACATATAAAGTGCAGGGTGTAGTATGAGTACAACCGACTCAGTAGTAACAGAAATAACTAAGGAACTAAGCAGTAGTGACGAGCTAAGCAGAATAATCCAATTATTATTTCCACAATTAAGTACAAATAGGATTAGAAAGGTAATTGCATAAATCAGTAAGACTACAAGGAAAATTAACAGGTAAATGCAGCAACAGAAAAAGTAAATGCAACCTCACAGCAATGTCACTCCATCACTCAACACTCGCACTCACCACTCAATGCTCAACACTCTGCGCTCACTGGGGGTGTGTACAGACTCCAGAGGGGCTCCCAAAGCCCAAGCGCTAAGCACGGACAACTCACGTGCCATCATATCAATACCTGGATCCATACAGTCAACTCACGTGCTACGCGGACAACTCACGCGCTATGGTATCAATATCTAGACCCGCACGGTCAACTCACGTGCTACGTGGACAACTCACGCGCTATGGTATTAATATCCTCACAACCAGGCCCTCGGCCTCACTCAATCATGTACCTCACTAGCCTCACCATCATCAACAAATAAGGGGACACGACCCACATCAAGTTATCACAGCATATTAGCAAATAATAGAGATTGAGGTAAACATGTACAATAATTTTTATGACTGAGTATAATTAATGTGAGCATGAATAAAGCCTAAGCATGATACTTAACATGAAGGCAGACAAGTTCAACAACAAGTAACTACATAAACACAGATGATGTCCATGAGGCCTCACGTGACGGACCAAGTCTCAATCCCTCGAGGTATACACCCACGCGCGGTATCACCTCCAAACAGTCACACGATATCAAATTCTCCGGGTTTATACCCTCAAAGCCAGAGTTAAAACTGTTACTTACCTTAACAACGTAAAATCTTACTCTGGAATGCCCTCGTCTCTAGACTCGGTCTCCAAAAGCTCCGAATCTAACCAAAAATCAGAATACTACTATCAACATAGTCTAAAGAATCGAATTCCACAATAAAAACTACATAAATATGCCAAAAATCCGAAATCGGCCAAAACCCGGCCCACATCTTGAAATCAGTCAAAAATGGCAGAATCATAAACCTCGTCCTCTCCCGAGTCTAACCATATAAAATTCATCAAAATCGGACTATATTTGGTCCCTCAAATCCTTACTTAAACTCTCCAAAACACAAACTCTAACTCCCTCAATTTTACTTTGTAATCATCAATCAAATCCCAAAAACGAAGATGGATTCATGAAATATAAACAACACTGAGTAGAGAACACTTACCCCAATCTTTATGGTGAAAATTGCCCCCAAAATCGCCCAAATCTGTGCTCCCCAACTCAAAATATGATTGAATGAACAAACTCTCGTTTTATATATTTTTCTGTCAGCTATTCTGCCTCATTTCTCATGCCAAACGATCCTGAAACTCGCTTTTTTTTTTACTTCAATGGATTCCTTGTGAAATTCTAGTCAAGTTAGGTTTTTCAACCACTCAATTTTACCTTATAATAAATGCGATATGTTGGTTTCAATATTTGCAAATAGTGCAGATTTTTAATTACGAACTCAGTGGCAATTGCGTAATTAGGTTGAAAAATCTGGCAACCTAATATTTTTAATAAAATGACCATAAATTCCTCATACGATGCCCAAATTTGATGATTCTTTTTGCTATGGCTCCGTAATTACGATACAGATCTAATTCTTCAATCAAAACAGAAATCGGAGCTCAGTTTCTTAATGTGGTACCATTTATGCTGGAAGAAACGACGTTAAAACATAAGAAAAACGAGCACAACGCAGCCCAAACCTATCCGAAACTCACCCGAGCCCCTCGGGACCTCAACTAATAATTTTCACAAGTCATATATCACTACCTGAACTTAGTCGAACCTTCGGAACACCCAAAATAACACCAAAACACTGAATCAACCTCAGATTCAAGCCTAAGAACTTCTAAACTTCCAAAATTCGCCAATGACGCCGAAACCGATCAAACAACGTCCGAATAACCTCAAATTTTGCACACACACGTCCCAAATGACACTATGAACCTATTTCAACTTCCGGAATTCCATTCCGACCCAGATACCTAATTTTTCACTGCTGACCAAAATCGCCAAATTTCTAATTTTTGCTAATTCAAGCCTAATTCTACCACGGGCCTCCAAATTATATTCCGGGCACACTCATAAGTATAAAATCACCCAACGAAGCTAACCGAATCATAAAAATCCAAATCCGAATTCGTTTACTCATAAGTCAAATTCAGGTTAACTTTTTCTAACTTGGCTTTCTAAATAAGAGACTAAGTGTTCATTTCACTCTAAAAACTACTCCAAACCCAAACCTACCAAGTCGATATAACTCAACACAGCTGAACAACATAATAAGAAGCAGAAATGGGGGAAATTGGGCTATAACTCTCAGAACGAATGATCGGGTCGTTACAATGGCTTTTCTCGATCGTAACAATAGCACATGTATTTTAGTGTTGAAAGTGGAACTCTCAATTTCGAGCTCCCTAATCATTGTCGAAGAAAAGAGAATAAAGGTAGATATGGTGATGTCGATGAACATAAAGTTTCAAACAACAGACATAAATACTGTATTTAAGCATTTTTATTTTATTTTATTAGGATACATGTATATATACATTATTCACCAGAAATGAATACACAAGAAAAATTCTCCAAATTCTCTAAATTCCTACATGGTATTAGAAGCAGCTTTGAGATCCTAATCTCTAATTAATTCTTTTCTTCATTGATTTGCACAGCATTCATCTAAAACTCAAAGGATGACTAGAACATCTGAGGTCACCTCTGGAACAACTTCAAGCACTGTCAATACAACAGATGTTGGACCAGATCACAGTCACCTTTTTTTTCTTCATGCTTCAGATTCACCAGGGATGAACCTGGTGAACTTATCCTTCAACGGAAAAGGTTATGGAGGCTGGAGAAGATCTATCTTAATAGCCCTGTCGGCAAAAAACAAAGTAGGATTTATTGATGGAACTCACAAAGCACCAGATGTAGACTCTGCTGATTTCAAACTATGGACCAGATGCAATGACATGGTGATATCATGGCTGCTTAACTCATTGTTCAAGGAGATAGCTGACAATGTTATTTATTCAAAAACAACCAGGGATTTGTGGAAAGAGCTTGAGGACATATTTGGACAATCCAATGGAGCGAAGCTCTATCATTTGCAGAATAAGTTAAGTGACTTAGTGCAAGGATCAAATGGCATAGCTGGTTACTTCACAAAGTTGAAAGGACTATTGGATGAGCTTGATGCACTGAACACAAGTATGAATTGTTCTTGTGCATGTCAGTGTGGTGGAAAGACAAAAATGACCAAATCTCTTCAAGATGAGATACTGATTAAGTTTTTTGATGGGTTTAAATGATACATATGCTGCTGTTAAGAGAAAGATCCTAATGATGTCTCCTCTTACGAGTATGAATCATGCATATGCACTCTTAATGCAAGATGAAAAACAAAGAGAGGTGTATGTAAGCTCAAAATTTCCTGGAGAATCTGCATCTTTCTTGGCTGGGAATCAGAACACTTTCAATCAAAGAGCTGGAAACTATGAGGCAAAAGGAAGAAAGAACAACCTGGTTTTCAATCAAAGAGCTGGAAACTATGGACACACAGTTGATAAGTGTTACAGGATAGTTGGATTTCCAAATGATTTCAAGTTTACTAAGGGTAAGAAATTTCAAGGAAATGCAAGGAGCAATGCAGTATTCTCAACAGAAAAAGAACAGGGACATGGATCCAACACCCTTGATGTAGGATGCAGGGGACAACCAATCACTCAAGAGCAGTATTCACAACTCATGTAGTTACTTCAAAATATAAATGCAAATCAGCCAAGTGGATCAGTTCAAGAGGCATCAGCAAATGTAGCAAATTGTGCTGATAATTCCTTTAATAATTCTACTTACAGAATTGTTCATTTCAAAAAGAGGACTTGGATATTAGATACAGGGGCAACAGAGCACATGTGCTTTCATTCAAAAATAATTTTAGAACAAAAATCTCTAATCTCGCCTATTTTTGTCAATCTTCCAAATTCTTATAGGATTAAGGTAACTCAAGATGGAAGTGTCATTCTCAACTCTAACGTCACTCTAAAGAATGTTCTTTTTGTTCCTAGTTTCAGATTTAATCTTATTTTAGTTCAAAGATTATGTTAACAATTAAGATGTCTGCTCATATTCTCTTCTATTGGATGTTTATTACAGGCCCCTTCAATGAAGAGGCCTCTGGAATTTGGTGAAGCTAGGACAAGACTTTATCTATTAGAGTTTTTTATTCAGAATCCTAAGAAGTTTAGTTCAGCCACTATGGCTTCTTTATGTAGTCAAAAACAACCTAGTTGTCTTTCAGTTTTTAGTTCTTTTAAAATTCCTGTAAGAAATGCTACTGATGTAAGGCTGTGTCACCTTAAATTAGGGCACATTCCATTTTCAGCAATGAAGAATGTTTGTTCAAAATCTATGTCTCCTTTTCATTTTGATTCTACTTGCAATATTTGTCCATTGGCAAGACAGTCAAGATTACCATTTTCATCCAGTGAAATCAGTTCTAAAAATATTTTTGAATTAATACACATTGATACTTGGGGCCCCTACAAAGTATCTACTCATGATGGGCATAGATACTTCTTAACCATAGTTGAGGATTATAGCAGAGGGACATGGATTTATCTCCCAAAGGCTAAAAACAATGCCTTATATCTGCTAAAGTGTTTCTTGGCTCTGGTTTAAAGACAGTTCAATACTAAGGTAAAAGTAATTAGGTCGGATAATGCACTGGAGTTAGGAGGAAGTGCAGAGTCTTCTGCCTTCTTTGCCTCTAAAGGAATTATTCATCAAACATCATGTGTACATACTCCACAATAAAATGGAGTTGTGGAGAGGAAACATAGGCATCTATTGGAGGTGTCTAGAGCTCTATTGCACCAGTCCAAGGTTCCTATATCATTTTGGGGAGAGTGTGCATTAACTGCAGCTTTCTTGATCAACAGATACCCATCCAGAATACTGAGAAACAAAACACCATATGAAGTTCTTTTTGGAAAAGTCCCATTTTATTTGTTTTTGAGAAGTTTTGGGTGTATGTTATGTTTCAACAAATTCACACAATAGAGGAAAGTTTAAACCTAGAGCTAATGCATGTGTCTTTATGGGATACCCTTATGGCAAGAAAGGGTTTAAGTTGTCGGAATTAAATAACAGGAAGATGATAGTTTCAAGAAATGTACATTTTAATAAAGCTATTTACCCATTCTCAAGATCATTCTCACCTTGACAATTTGTCTTCACCTTTCTTTTCCAGCCAAGGATCTCCAGTTGATGAAGAATTTGTCATCCATCAGATCTCAGATATGATCACCTCTGATTCTCATTAAAAACTGTGAATTTGGATTCTCCCATCTCATATGAATCTTCACCTTTAACTTTTAATCATTCATCTCCTCCTGATTCACCATCTGAGAAAATCAGACAACAGGACCCTGAAATCATTTTGAGAAGATTAGAAAGACCTCATAATCAACCAGTATACTTGAAAGACTATGTATGTAATTCTGTCTTCTTAACTAATCTAACTAATTCCTGTTTTAGCCAACCTGCCAATCCATCAACCTATTATTTTCCTGCATTATCAACTATAAATCAAAAAGTTTTAAACTGTATTTCTAGCATGACTGAGCCTATAATCTTTTCTCAAGCATCCTTACACCCAGGGTGGAAACAAGCAATGGATTCTGAGATATAGGCTCTGATTGATAATCAAACTTGGGAAGTTGTTAACTTACCAGAAGGAAGAAAAGCTTTACCTTATAAATGTGTATATGAGGTAAAACACAAATCATATGGCAACATTGAAAGATTAAAGGCATGATTAGTCATTAGAGGAGACATTCAAAGAGAAGGGATTGATTTTAATGAAACTTTCAGTCCCGTGGTTAAAATGACCACAATCAGATGCATTTTAACAGTAACAGTCAAAAAGGGCTGGAAAATATCACAACTAGATGTGAACAATGCATTCTTTCATGGTGAATTGGAAGAAGAAGTGTACATGAAATTTCTGGTAGGACTACCTGCCCCAAGTCCTAATCATGTGTGCCGACTCAAAAAATCATTATATGGTTTGAGGCAGGCATCCCGACAGTGGTATGCAAGGCTTACAACAGCCTTGAACTCCGAAGGATTTATTTCATTCATGAACGACTATTCATTGGTTTTTAAAAAATCAAATGGTTTTATTTCTATTATTGCAGTCTACGTGGATGATATTATCCTAACATGCAACAATCCAGAAGAATTATCTCAATTAAAGTGTTTTTTAGATTTCGAGTTCAAAGTCAAAGATCTAGGAGACTTACATTATTTTCTGGGACCGAAAATATTTAGAGAAAAACAAGGAGTGATAGTGAGCCAAAGAAAGTTTACCTTGGATCTTCAGGCCAAGTACAATTGTGATCATATGCCACTGGTATCATTGCCTCTAGATCCTTCCTACAAATAGAATGCAGAATCGGGTGAGTTGTTGAAGGATCCGACTACATATCGGAGAATTTTTGGGAAAATAAACTATCTAACTCACACCAGACCAGACTTATCTTTTTCAATACATCACCTAAGCCAATTCATGCAGCAACCCAGGATTCCCCATTTCACAGCTGCACTCAGAGTTGTTCGTTATCTCCATTCAGACCCAGGTCAGGGACTTTTTCTCTCTGCTAATCCCAAACTCGATCTTTTATCTTTCTGCGATGCCGATTGGGGATCTTGCACAGACTCTCGCCGATCAATTAGTGGATATTTCATCACACTATGCGGATCTCCAATTTCCTGTAAATCGAAAAAATAATCTTATGTATCCCTTTCCTCCGCATAAGCAGAGTATCGTTCTATGCGACGAGTCATGGCAGAGATCACTTGGTTGACTCGTTTACTTTCATATCTGGGTACTCCTCCCTCTCTTCCAGTTCCAATTCACTCCGACAGTCAAGCTTCGATTGATATCGCATGGAATTCGATATTTCATGAAAGGACCAAACATGTCGAACTTGATTGCCATTTTGTTAGGCAACAATTCCTCTCTGGTTTAATTTCACTCTCGTTTGTCCCTTCATCGTGTCAACTGGCAGATCTGTTCACAAAACCTTTATATGGTTCTCCGCATCACAATCTACTTGGCAAGTTGGGGGTTGCTTCTCTCCCCTCCAACTTGAGGGGGGTGTTGAAATTGGAACTCTCAATTTCGAGGTCGCTGATCATTGTAGAAGAAAAGAGAATGGAGGGAGATATGGTGATGTCGATGAACACAAAGTTTCAAACAACAGACATAAAAGTACACAAGAGCAAGACAAATAAAATAAGGTCTTTAAATAATCTTTAAAAGATCTGGACAAAGTAACAGCAACATGTGGAGTGGTGCACAGCCACAAAGAAGACAAAGTGAAGTGGTGGACAACCACAAAGAAGACAAAGTGGAGTAATCTAAGGCATATTTTCAGGCACTAACATACCTGTATATTCTCTTTTATTTAAGCATTTTTATTTTATTTTATTAGGATACATGTATATATACATTATTCACCAGAAATGAATACACAAGAAAAATTCTCCAAATTCTCTAAATTTCTACATTTAGAGTACATTATTGTGTATTTTTCAGTTGAACAAAATGGGAAAATGAGGACTAAACTCAAATTGCTGGCACATGAACTGTTCCAAAGAAGAAGAAAAAATTTGGTAAGTTAGATATGTTAAATATTTTTCATGGATGTGATTATGCGTTATATTGAGTTTCTAACTTTGATAATATCTCACCCTTTTCACTTTATACTTACTGAATATTCACTTGTAATCGCCTGTAATGACCTGACTTATCGTTTTAAGAATTAGCACCACGTTCAGTGGCTTAAGGTCTCGAGCAGCTTCGCAATATGTATTATGACCCCGCGGGTGTGGTCGAGTTTGATTTACGGATGATTCCGAGTGATTTAGGACACTTAGTCCCTAAAACAGAAGCTTAAGTCTTAGGATTTTGACTGTAGTCAGAATTGTGTGAAGACAACTCCGGAATGGAGTTCTGTCGGTTCCGTTAGCTCCGTTGGGTGATTTTGGGCTTAGAAGCATGTACAGACTGTGAATTTGAGGTTTATAGCTGATTTACGCTTGAATGGCGAAAAGTCAAATTTTTGAAGTTTTGGATCGGAAGTGAACTTTTTGATATTGGGGTCGGAATGCGATTCCGAGAGTTGAAACAGCTCCGTTATATTATTTGGGACTTGCCTGCAAAATTTGACGTCATTCCGGGTTGGTTTGATAGGTTTCGGCACGAGTTTTAGAAGTTGGACGTTTTGGAAGTTCATAAGTTCGATTCGTGGTGCGATTTGTATTTTCGGCGTTATTTGATGTGATTTGAAATCTCGAGCGTGTCCGTGATAGGTTATGAAACTTGTTGGTATGTTTAGACGGGGTCCCGGGGGCCTCGGGTGTGTTTCGGATGGGCTACGGGCCATTTTCTTCTATTTTAGAACTGCTGTTTTCTGTCATCTGGTTTCCTTAATCGCGTTCGCGTCCTTTCCTTCGCATTCGCGAAGAGTAATTTTGGAGGAGGAATTCATTGTTCTTCGCGTTCGCATGATCACATTCGCGATCGCGAAGGTTTTCCTTTTCCTCCATCGCGTTCGCGATTAGCCACTCGCGTTCGCGAAGCTCTTCATGGTCGCCTCATATTTCTTCTTCACGTTCGCGTTCAATGTCTTGCGTTCGCGTAGGTTCCGTCCCTTGTTCTTCGCGTTCGCACTCCTTCCCTAGCGTTCGGAAGGGTTTTTTTGGACAGCCTTACCTTCCTTCTTCGCGAACGCGAGCCTTTCTCCGTGTTCGCGATGTTTCAAACCTGGGCAGATTATAAGTTTTCCAAATCGAGGTTTAGGCCATTTTTATCACATTTTGACTTGTAGAGCTCGGTTTTGAGCGATTCCTTGTGGGTTTTTCAAGCAAATCGATTGGGTAAGTATTCTTCACCTAGAATCTATTTATTTCCATGATTCTATCTTTATGTTTATCATTTAAATTGTGTTTTGAGTTGAGGAAAAGGGTGATTTTTGAAGAAATATTTTCAAAATGAAAAATCACGATTTGAGGGACGAAATGGTATCGGAATTTGATGAAATTGGTATGGTTGAACTCGTATCAGAATGGGTGTTCGAATTTCATGAAAAATATGTCGGGTTCCGAGAGGCAACCTCGTGTTGACTTTTGTTGACTTTTTGGAATAAATTTTTAAGTCGACGTGTTATTATCCGGAATTGTTTCCGATGAATTTTAATGAAATTATACAATTGAATTGGATAGATTTGAGCTGTCCGGAGATCAAATTCAAGCAAGAAAGCAATTTTGGAATATCGGCATAACTTCAATAAGGTAAGTGTCTTGCTTTACCTCGAGTGGGAGAATTACCCCTTAGGTATCGAGTCTTATGTGCCATTTGTGAAATGTGAAAAGCCATGTACGCGAGGTGACGAGTACGTACTTGGCTTATATGTGTAAATTTTATTGAGTTAAAGTCATGAGCATATTGTGTGGTAAATTGGGTAATTGTTGGTATATATTTAATCATCTAATTGTCGTGCCTAAATCCTTGTTCTTGTTGAATCTGTTGTTATATGACAATTTGATGTGACTGTTACTTGATTATTTATGTAATTCCGTGAATTTGTTGGTTTGATAATTATTGAAATTTAATTTAATTATGAATTTTTCCTCTGTAAATAATTAATTAAATGAGCTTAAGAAGAGGTGTTTATATAATTATTGAGAATTTGATTTTAATGAAGACTTTGCTTTATGTTGAGTAATTTCTATCTCTATTGATTGTTTTTGGGTGTTGTACACATTATGTGGAGCTTCTGGCTATTTGTTGTGAAATTAATTGATTTGGTTGTAGCTTTGAAATTTGGTTGTGGCCATTGGGCAAATTGTGATATGAATTGATTTTTGTTATGTTGCTGTGATAATTTTCCGTGTAAATTGTTGTGTTGTTTGAGTTGTTATTTTGGGGAGATAAGGGTGGCATTTCACTGTTGATATTATGTGGATATAAGGGTGACATTTCACCGTTGTGTTTGTTAGAATGTTGTCTGGGCGGAGCGATAAGGGCGGCTATAGGAGTGATAAGGGTGGCAATAGGAGCGATAAGGGTGGCTATTGATATTGTCTGGGCGGAGCGATAAGGGTATATGTAGGAGTGATAAGGGTGGCAATAGGAGCGATAATGGTGGCTATTGATATTGTCTGGGCGGAGCGATAAGGGTATATGTAGGAGTGATAAGGGTGGCAATAGGAGCGATAAGGGTGGCTATTGTCAGGGACGATATGTGATGATGTGGCGTTGTGGTGTTGATAATTTTCATGTGATGTTGTGATTTTCTTGTGTTTACTTTTATACCTTGTGCAATTTGTCTTGTTGTTGGTAAATTGATAACAATCTGATTTATGTTGAAATTGAGAGCCTGTGGCTATTGCCAGGCGGATTATAAATTGAAATGTGGGCACGAGGTACCGTGAGTAAATAATAAGGATAATTGGCACGTGAATTGTCCGTGCAGTTGTGATATGAAATGTGGACATGAGGTGCTGGGATGAAATGATAATGATAATTAGCACGTGAATTGTCCGTGCAGTTGTGATATGATTTAATTATGGGCACGAGGTGCCGTGGAAATATGAAAAATGGGCTGAGACCCGTGTTTACGAAAAATATGAAAATGGGCTCAGACCCTAATTTTTTTACGATTATGAAATGAGGTGTCACATAGTGACTTTTTAATTGAAAGGATTATATTCAAAAATATTTATTTGGAAGGATTTTTATTCAAAAAGAATTATATGAAAGAATTGTATTTGAAAGATATTTATTTGAGGAAATTATATTTGAAAAGATTTATTGAAAGAATTATATTTGAAAAATAATTATTTGAGAAAACTACATTTAAAAGAGAGTTATTTAGAAGAATTATATGTGAAGGATATTTATTTGAAAAACTTGAATTAATTGGGCATATATGTATTTATTAATTTATGAGTGATATTTATGGTATTCTTGTTGTCTTGCTGCGTATACTACTGGTTGTTTTATCCTGCCCTTATTGCTATATGTTTCCTAGTATTTTTGTATATTATAATGCACAAGTTATTAGACTAGTGAGTATCTTGACTGTACCTCGTCTCTACTCCATTGAGGTTAGTCTTGATACTTACTGGGTACCGACCGTGGTGTACTCATACTACACTTCTGCACATTTTTGTGCAGAGCCAGGTATTAGAGATATCGGACTTGAGTAGAGTTAAAGCGGGATCGTAAGAATTCAAGGTAGAGCTGCTTGGCCGTCACAGTCCTTTGGAGTCTTTTCATTTCATTGTACTGTTAATTTCTAATCAAACAGTATTGTATATTCGGTCCTCGTGATCATTCCATGTATTCAGTTAGAGTTCGTGACTCAGGACTACCAGTCTTGGGAGGTTGTATATTGTAATTATTTTCGTTGTTAGTTTCAATAAAAAAAATGGCTTCAAAATGTAATTGAAACCGACTTACCTAATCTTAGAGATTAGGTGTCATCACGATGCCTGTGGTGGAAATTTGGGTCGTGACATCGCTATCGTACAAATAGTGATTCTGATGAAGATTGTCGACAAAGACCAATATTGGAAAAGGGAATGACAAAGAGCTTTTTTCTGAAAGAGATATATTGCTAAGGGATTTTTTTCATCAGCTTCTCAACAAAAAAATTGGCCTTATTTAAAATGCATTTTGTGTGGTACAACTATCTAATAGGATTTTGAAAATATACAAGCAGGTAAATCATCTTAGCTTGCTTTAATCATCTTAGCCCAAACTTGAGGTGCTCAAATTGAAGATGAATGCCTTTGCAGATGGCGAGAATGCTGGAGAAGATGTCTGGAAAGTAACAGAAATTCTTGCTCCTTGAGTGGTTGTATCTTCATTATTGGAGAGCCACTTATGATTATTTCCCACGCCTGCAGCGTATAATTATCAGAAGTTGCTTTTTCTTAAATGAGATTCCTCAAGGATTTGCAGATAGTATGACATTGCAGCTAATTGAGTTACATCAATGTTCCTCTTCCCTTGTGAATTCTGCTAAACGGATCTAGAAAGAGCAATTAGAGAATTTGGGAAACGACGTGCTTAAAGTTTATGCCTTTGACACTATTAGTGGTAAGTAAAACAATTTAGCATGAATTTTCAATATCCATTATATGTTTCAGTTATTGAGAATATAATTCACCTGCAGACTTTGATGCATAACTGCTAGTATATTGCTTGATTATAATAAGGTAGGGAAAATTGCGTCGCTCGTATGATGTTGTATTTGTTGGGAAAAAATAATAATCCCGCCCAGAAATAATATCTACGGAAAATAATAATAACACAAGAGAGTAACAACGATACAAACTCTTTTAACGAGGTAAATACAATATCTGAGTGGAACAATAATACCACTTTAAAATTACAACTTAGTAGTGTCAAAAGACTACTACAATTTTGAAAGAAATAATATTCTTTATTTAAAATACCTCACTACAATATTACTATCACTCACTATTTATTTCACAGATAACAATCGGTGGATTACTCTCACTGCTTTGTTTTCTGCTTAGCTTCTCTTTGTTTTGGTGTATTTAACAGAGAGGGAAGCATCTCTATTTATAGGTAAAGTTGCCAACCTCTCAGCCAATCAAGTTGATTGGTTCTTTGCAATTTGCATCGTCCACACATTATTTTGGTTGCAATTTGCAACCTTTTTCCAGCCGCCCCCGTTGGCAACTTGCTTATCTTTTCTTTCTTTTTAATTTGGGGCTGGTCCCACAAATCTCTCCCATAATTTTGATTTTTCTTCATTCCAATTCTAGATCTCAATCTGTGAAAATCTTCAAACTTCAAGGGCTTTGTAAAGATATCCGCAACTTGATCATGAGACTTCACATATTTGAGCTCGACTTCCTTTTTGGCAATGCATTATCTAATGAAGTGTTACCTTGTGTCGATATGCTTGCTTCGATCATGATATACCGTATTCTTCGCAAGTGCCTATGCGGATTTGTTGTCAATACAAATCTCTGTAGCTTCAATTTGTGATAAATTGAGCTCCTTCAATAATCTTCTCAACCAAATAGCATGACGCGTACGATGTTGATGCTACATATTCAGCTTCACAAGTCGAGAGAGTAACAATTGATTGTTTCTTTGAACTCAAAGAAATAACAGAATCACCTAAGAAAAACACAAAACTAGTTGTGCTTTTTCTATCATCAATATCTCCCGCATAATTACTATCACAAAATCCCATAAGGTTGAAATCACTAGAACAAGAATAAAATAGCCCAAAGTCAGTCGTACCTTTTAGGTAACGAAGAATTCTTCTAGTAACTTTCAAATGGGTGGAGGTAGGAGCTTTCATAAAGCGGCTTACTACTCCAACTGCAATGAGTATATCTGGCCTGTTACAATTAAAGTACCTCAAACTTCCCACAAGACTTTTAAAAAATATGGGATCCACATTTTCTCCTTCATCAAACTTGGACAATTTTGTCCCACTCTCCATCGGTGTGTTCACGGGATTGCAATCGAGCATATTGAACTTCTTCAAGATCTCCTTCATATAGCTTACTTGAGAGATGAAAATTCCATCCTCCATCTGCTTCACTTATAGGCACAAGTAGTATGACATAGGCCCTACGTCTGTCATCTCCAACTCACGGGACATATCTTTCTTAAAAACTTCAAACAAACTTGGTTATTACCCATGAAAATAAGATCATCAACATAAAGACAAACAAGCAAGATATCTCCATTAGTATGAACTTTAAGGTAAAGAGCATATTCATGGAGACAACGAGAAAACCCATTGTCTTGAAAATACTTGTCGATGCAACTATTCCATGCTCGTAGGGCTTGCTTTAATTCATATAAAGCTTTCTTCAACTGCAACACTTTATCTTCATGGTTTTTGATCACGAAGCCCAATGGTTGTTCAACATAGACTTCTTCTTCAAGATAGCCATTCAAAAAGGCTAACTTGACGTCTAGTTGATGGATCTTTCACTTCATTTGTGCCACCAAAGAGATCAGCAAATGAATCGTCTCCATGCAGGCAACAGGTGCATAGACTTCTTCATAGCAATTCCTTGCCTTTGCTTGTATCCATTAGCCACAAGTCGTGCCTTGTATCTCTCCATATCTCCATCAGCATTCTTCTTTGTCTTGTATACTCATTTTACTCCAATTGCACGATGACTCTTGAGAAGAGTTGTTAACTCCCAAGTGTTGTTCTTCTCTATTGACTCGATCTCCTCCTCCATGGCTTGTCTCCACCTTTTGTCTGTAACAGCTTCATCAAAGTTCATTAGTTCACTATCAGCAAAGAGGCAATATAAAAAAAATCAAAATTAGTAACTTTTTCTGTGCCATCATAGAGCTCTTGAATGCTCCTTGTCCTTTGCGGTTGCTTATTTGAACTTTGTTGAGAAGAAGGAGATGCAACATTAGTTGGAGAAGGATGTGGATTTGTATCTTGCACAAGTTCCACGGTCTCTGGTTCTTCTTCATCGCAAAAGTATGGAAGAAAATCATATGAAGTTTCTTCCTAAGCTTCCCAATTCCATGCCAATTCTTCATCAAATTCAACATCACAACTCACCACCATCTTGCCGCTACTTGGGTTATATAGCTTGTAGCCTTTTGAACTTGTATCATAGCCAACAAACACATGCTTGACACTTCGATCATCAAGCTTCGTTCTCCCTTGATGTGGCACATGAGCATAAGCTATGCTCTCAAAGATTCTCAAGTGCTTGACACTTGGATTTCTTCCACTCTATGCTTCTTGAGGGGTTTGTTCTCTAACATTCTTTGTTGGAGACCTGTTGTTCAAAAAAATTGCACAAGATACAGCTTCTGCCCAAAATTCCTTGGGCATATTTTTAGCTTTTAACATACATCTAGCCATATTAAGAATCGTTCAATTCTTTCTCTCTGCAACTCCATTTTTGTTGAATAAGGTACTGTTAGAGGGCGACGAATTCCATGAGATTAACAGAAGTCATTAAATTCCTTTGAAGTGAATTCGCCTCCTCTATCAGACCTTAAAGCTTTTATTTCATAGCCACTTTCTTTTTCTACAACTACTTTGAAATTTTTAAAAGTAGCAAAAGCTTCAGATTTTTGGTTCAAGAAATAAGCCCAAGTCTTTCTACTAAAGTCATCAATGAAGAGTAGAAAGTATTTACTTTTACTAAAGGAAGGTGGATTGATTGGCCCACACACATCAGTGTGAACAAGCTGGAGCGGTTTGGTTGATCTTGACATGGACTTCTTTGGAAAACTCCTCCTTGTATGTTTTCTAAGAAGACAAGCTTCACACAATTAGTTGGGATGGTTGATTGATAGTATCCCATGCACCATGTTCTTTTCTCCCGTTGATTTGAGCGCTTCAAAATTCAAGTGCCCAAATCGCATGTGCCAACACCATGATTCATCTTGCACATTAGCCTTTAAACACTTTGCATCAATTATTTTAATATTCAGAGAAAATAATCTATTCTTTGCCATATGCACTTTAGCAATTAGAATTCCACCTGAATCTCTAAGCCACAAATGCATATTTTTCATGTGGATATCATATTCCTTTTCAAGAAGTTGGCCCAAACTCAAAATATTACTTTTTAATTTTGACACATAATAAACATCTTGAATTAGCTTGTGACTACCATCTTTACAGGAGATCAGAATCGTACCTATCCCTTCGATTTGAATCTTTGAGGTATCTCGAAAGGACACATTATCTCTCATCATTTTATTGATCTCCACAAACTTCTCTTTGCATCCACATATATGATTGCTTACTCTATTATCCAAATACCATGAGTTGCAATCATCCATGTCTTCTTCCTTGAGTGCCATCAACAACATTAACTCATATTCTTCTTTCTTGTCGTCAACGAGGTTAGCTTTTTCTTCAATATTGCTACAACATTCCCAAGAGTAATGACCAAATTTATGACAATTATAACACTCAATTTTTGATTTGTCATACCTTTTTCCACTATTTTCTTGGTAGAAGCCACGTCCTCTTCCTCCTCTATAACCACAACCACGACCTCTAAATGTCTGGTGGATTTTAACTTCATTGTTAAAGTTGTTACCATTACTTCATCCTTTTTCATGACCGTCACGGCCTCGTCCCTGTCCATTCCTTCGATAGCTCTTTTCACCTTCAAAGAAGGATGCCCGAGTTTTAAGAAGTTATTCAAATGGCACTTCTTGTCTCCTTTTGATCTTTTCTTCGTATGCCTGTAAAGAGCCCTTCGATTTCTGTACCATTATAGAGTCTAAATCTTTAGACTCCTCAATAGCACACACCACAAAATCAAATTTAGGTGTTAAAGTGCGAAGGATCTTTTCTACCACACAGACATCTTCTATGTCCTCCCCGTATCTTTTTAGTTGATTTACAACATCCTTCACTTTTAAATAATTATCCGAAATGCATTTGGATTCTTTCATTTTTAAGATTTCAAAATCAGCCCTTAGAGTTTGAAATTTTACCTTCCTCACCTTGTCAACTCCTTTAAGAGAATTTTGTAAAATTCTGCCACTTCTCAAACATGGCATCATCCATACATTGGTGGATGAGCGTGAGGGCATGTTGATTCTTCTTCCTCATATTTGCCAAGACTTCTATTTCATTTTGAGGCAGAGCTTCCTCATTATCGGGTTTTGCATACCATTTGTCTATGATTTTCCATACATCCTGAGAGCCAAGAATGGCTTTCATACGTAGACACCATTTCTCATAATTATCTTTTGTGAGACGGGGGTACTGAAAAGATAGCGGACCATTATTCGCCATGACTCTGATACCACGTTATTGAAAAAAAGTAATAATCCCGCCCAGAAATAATATCCACGAAAAATAATAATAACATAAGAGAGTAACAACGACACCAACTCTTTTAACGAGGTAAATACAATACCCGAGCGGAGCAATAATACCACTATAATATTACAACTTAGTAGTGTCAAGAGGCTACTACAATTTTAAAAGAAATAATACTCTTTATTTAAAATACCTCACTACAATATTACTGTCACTCACTATTTATCTCACACACAACAATCTGTGGATTATTCTCACTGCTTTGCTTTCTGCTTAGCTTCTCTTTGTTTTGGTGTATTTAACAGAGAGAGAAGCATCTCTATTTATAGGCAAAGTTGCCAACCTCTCAGCCAATTAAGTTGATTGGTTCTTTGTAATTTGCATCGTCCACACATTATTTTGGTTGCAATTTGTAATCTTTTTCCAGTCGCCCTCATTGGCAACTTGCTTATCTTTTTTTTCTTTTTAATTTAGGGTTGGTCCCACAGTATTACATACATATGATTTTTCTGTTTGGTCCTTTATTATGATGTATAGGCTCTATGACAGGGTGTATAACAATCTTCCCAGATGGTAACTTAGTAAGTAATTAAGATTTCTATTGAACTTCTTTATTTTTTGACAAGAGCGGAATTCATTAGGTAAGTAATCTTGAGAGGGCTAGTCCATTAATCAAATAAAAAATAAAATAATCGAAATGATATCGGAACATAAGGAACAGTGAACTTAGATTAAAAACGATTGATAGTTCAAGTATGGGTATCAAACGGGCGGGCTGACCCGTTTTTCGCCCAGTAATAAGGGGCTGGGCCGTTTATAGGTTTTAGTGGGGGTTATTCCGGAAAGGTTCGGGAGCCGAGTACTCGACCAGGTATAACGGTCAGTTGTTCAACAGGTTTTTTAGATATGACCGTTGGCAACAATGCTACAGTCAGAACTACAATGTGACTGTTGCCCAACGTTCAAGATTTTAATCCTGTGCTACTGTGCAAGTTTCAAAATTCAAATTCAAGAATTCAAATGTTCAAATTATTGTTATATTTTGGTACACTTCCAACTCTTACTCTTATTTAGTTTTTAATCCTCATATATTTAATTTTATCATAATTTAATTTTAAATTTTGTTATTTTAATTTGCATAATGGCTGCTTTGATTAAAAGAGTTTGTGAGGGGTATGGGTAGGAAAACAAGAAGTGCTTCTTCTGGTAATCCAAAGATTAAATACATGCTTCTGAAACATCACCTAATATAGATTATGTTAGTCTACAAGAATAATATGGTATAGATGATGATTTAAATGATACTGATACAGCATGCACCTACATCTAGTAGTTCTTTTATTTGTTAGTCTCAGCCATCTCAGGTCGCTTAGTATAGGGTTATTAGGGGTGCTAGGCTTCCTATGCCCCCCGACTATGAGGTTTCAATAAGGACAAGTAAGTGGTGGATTTTTTTCTTACGGAAATAAAGGATACCGATAGGGTCAAAGATAATATTTGTGCTAAATAGTATTACATCAGAAAACGCATCTAGCCAAGGAATGCACCAACTAGGAGACACCGAACACTCATTGGATAGCAACACTTTGAAATCTCTAGCATGCTTAAGAGATTATATTAAATTGAACATTAAGTGAAGAAATCAAGGACATGTAGATATAAAATCCTCCGGAGGATGAGGATCTTGAAGAAATCATGTCAAATGGCGCTCCATCATAACAAAGCACTCTAAAAGTAGGTTACCAAGAAAATCATGTTAACATGGAAGAACTTACGAAAATGATGGAGAACCTTTGAATTTAGTCTTTTCTTTTTTCTTTTAATTTAAAAAACTGTAATAAACTTTTGCAAGTGCAAATATAAAAGTAAATCTTGCAAGTTGTAATGAAATTTAAGGCTCTTGAGCCTTTTTGAAGCATTTTTTAAATATTGGTCTTAATAGTACTTTCTAAAATTTTAAAGTTTTAGTTTTAGTGTTTATTAATTTACTCTTTGAATCTTGATCTTTTATTTATTTATTTGTAAGTTACAGGTTTAACAAGCTTCAAATGAAAATTATATTGTACTAGTTTAATTGAATCTACCAAAGAAAACAAAAATTGACCAGCCTGGCCAAACGCAAGTTGGGGAATCGGGCTTCTAAGGGCCGGGGTTAAGGTGCTTAAACCGATCGAAACGGTTCCGAGTCTAATACATTCCGGCCCGATGATGGAACCAGGCTCCAAAAATTTTGGCCTGTTCCCGCCCTTTGACACCCATAAAATTCAGGATCTAATTATGTATATGTAATAGAACTAACTATAGATGAACTCTTTTGAAAGTGTGGCTATGTGATTATGTGTTATTCTGAGTTTTCAAGTCTAATAATCTCCCTCTCTCTTTTTTTTTATACTTTATACTTAGTATAGAGAATATTATTCAGATGAAGAATCAGCAGAGGAAGATATGGTTGAAGCAGATTGGAGCGCTGGAAACTAATGTTTCTATTGCATCTTTTGAGGACTTTACCAAATCTATAAGGAAGCAACTTCAGAAAAAACTGAACGCTAGGAACTGCAGACTTGGCTAAAGAATGACTAGTAAATTTCCCTCAAGATCTACTTGTGTAAGAGAACTAACTGTGTGGGAAAGACTTTTTGAGGGGAGAATTTCTTCTACAATTAACATCAGTATTCTCCTATAGTATCACTACTTTGGTCGAAACATTTGTTCTTTAAATGTTGGGATATTTGATGATACAAGTCTGTTCGAAAGTGGCACATTATTGTTTGCAAAGAAAATAAAATTGTGCCCTTACATCTATAATAAACAGGGGAACTTTTTTAACAATGGTCTTCTGGTTGAAGTTAGATATATATGTTAAATCTTTTAAAGCATGTCATTATGTATTATGTGTTCTGTCGAGTTTCCAACTCTAATAATCTCTTATTCTTGTAATGGTCATTTTACAGAGTTAGATTCAGATGAAGAAGGAGCAGAGGGAGATGTGGAGAAGAAAAAGATCCAGAGGAAGACTTGAGCAAATGAGTTTTAAGGTAGACTTGTGACGGAAGGTAGACTGGTTGCTGAGGAATTTCCAGATAGTAACAAACCGATGTTCTTTTAAATCACATGCTTGGTATTTCTATTGGTTTTGTTCCAGTTCTTGTTTCTGGTAAAAGTGGATTGTATTATCAAAACTCTTAAGTTTTTTTTTAAAGCAAATATACCACTAGGCAGGCTGCCTTATGGCCATTATATTATGTATTGAATAAAAACAAATATCCATAATATTACAAAAGGTTGAATAAATTGAAAAGAAAAATAAACTAGGATGTAGCAAGTGAAATGATAAATGCAATTTATTACAGAAGATGTTCCTGTCAATTCCCCACATGGGATGGTGCGTGTATCCACTAGCCATGTGCAAAACCTCAGTGTAGCACCGTCATTTCTCTCATCAGGCGCCAAGTTCTGCTTTCCAAAGAAAATGGCAAAAGTGAATGTCCAAACCACACCACGTTCAGTGATCGTTTGCAAGCACACATCGATCTCTAATTGCATTCCATTGTATTTGGTGATGATGTATCCATAGCAGAGTTGCATTGGCAATAGGCATTCCAGATTGATTTCAATTTGTTTAAAATGAACTGCTATGCATACACAATTATATCAAAACAGTCTAGTGATGTATGTATTGCCGCTGGACCCTTTTGTCATTATCTTACCATATGATGATGCACCAATCCAGAATGAGCATTTTTAATGCTAATACCACTGAGTAATGACTCATCTCCATGTTGTACGTATAATGTTCAAAAGATTCTAGCACAATCAGTTCGACCAATTGAAGGCTGGCATTGTTGAAGACTGTATGGTAGAACTTTGATAGCTCCTCAGTAAGTAGAAGTAGCATGATGAAATCAGAAACACAAATGTATTTGTAGAAACTACTAAGATGCGTTGATGTAGTGTAATTCCCATCCATACTTAAAGTAGCAGCTTCCTAATCATTTTGCCAGATTAATACCAGTGTACTGTAGCTTCTTCCTCGAGCTTGAAAACCTGCTAATATCACTTGATAGCATTCTCACAAAAGACAGATATTAATTTATGGTAGAAACTTTTTTCGAGAATCATTCATCAGTATCAACTGCCTTATTAGCATTAATGTTATCAATCCCTGAAGTGTGCATGTAACATTGTCAACATCTTTGAAGAGTGCTCTAACATCAGCAGTAAAACACATTGTAGATGATGAATTCATTGCATTGTTGGATCCCATATTATGTGTCTGTTGAACAGGTTGTCAAGTCATACCTTGAGTATTTGTACAGAAAGGTGTAGTGTGTTGTTGATATTATTTTTACAGCTTAGAAAAGCATTCCAGTACCTGTTCCTTGGCATCTTAGAGCATTTAGACTTTGTCTGAAATGAGCTAAACCACTTGCATGTCCTATTTGTAATCTTAGCACGACACCACCAGAATGAGCATGATAGCATGCTGATACTACTGGTAGATGTCTTACTAAAATACTGCAACATAAGGCTTTACTAGGATCATTAGCTGTCATTTTGTTAAGATAGCTAGCCATCAGTCTGTTGATTTTCTCTTTGCCATCCTAACCCTTAGATTTAGAATTTGAAATTTGTCCATGTTGATCAGTCTCCTTCCTACAGCAGGCAATTCATAGAACTTGTCAAAATGAGTATTACCTGCAAAAGAGAACACTAAGTTAGCTATAAAATTTGCTTCTGTGTTGCTCTCTCTGAACACATGTTGGAAGATTACATTGTAATGATCTGTTATCCCCTTAATCTTCTGCACTTCTCCCCCTATGCACCATGGTGTATTCCATTCCCCTTCAGTGACCTTCTTCAAAACCAAGGAATCAGTCTCCAAAATGAGTTGATGGAGTTTTTTTCAACACAGTATTCCAGACATGCCAGTATTGCCTTTGCCTTAGCTACAACATTGGTAGTTACCCCTATGTCCTCTGCTCTTGCATGGATCAAATCACATGCATCATCTCTAACACTAAAACCAAGTGAACTATGTCTAGGATTCCCCTTTGAGGTACCATCAATGTTACATTTATACCACCCTTCATAAGGATTGTCAAGTAACTTTTGTAGTGATAAGAATAGGTTTGTATCTTTCAAAGAAGTGAATCATATCAGGCCACAACACATGTATGTTGTGTAGCCATGAGTACCTAACCCTTGCCAAGAAGTGAAGAATCTTGTTAACTTCATGAATGACTCTAGTAGTAGATACTGATCCTCCATTTCTACAAGTATTTCTCTTCTTCCATAATTCCCAAGTGATGATAGTTCGAGCTGCTTGAGATGTAGGTTTTAATTTTGGACAACATTCAGCATTTCACCAAGCTGGTATAGCCTGTTTCACCTGTACCATTGTAGTTGTAATTCCTGCAGCCCCCATGAATGTTTTCCAGACTTTGTCAACAGTAGGGCTACTTAGGAAAATGTGTTCAGGTGTCTCCTCATGTGGGCTTTGCAGCACCAGCATCTAGATACATTTGTATATCCTTGACTTCTCCATAGGTCATATGTAGGTAACTTATGTCTCCATAACCTCCACAAGAAAACTGATACTTTAAATGGCAATCCTTTAGTCCACATGTATTTGAACTCTTTATTGAAGTTGCACCTCTGCCTAAGGATCTGCCAGGCACTACTGAAAGTGAACTTTCCTGATTGATTTGGCATCCACTGTGGAGTGTCCCATGAATCCTTAGTGTCTTCATAGTTGACGTTTAGTTTGATGTGTGTCACAATGTCTTCAGGTATACATTGATTAATGAGATGTTCATTCCATGCTCCTGATTGCCATAGTTCTGAAACCTCTTGCATTTCTTCATTTACTTGATATTCCTGAGGTACAACATGATATAATGCACCAATCCTGTCCAATTTTCACGCCATATATTTGTTGTTCTACTCTTCAATTCCCAAAGAATCACATGTTCTACTTTTTCCCTAACATTCAACATTTTCCTCCACACATGAGAACCTTGTCTAAATTGTACAACAGTAGGTAATTCTTTTTTTGCAGTACTTGTTCCACATGAAATTAGACCACAAAGTTTTGGTTGTCCTAAATCTCCACCAAAATTTGGCAAATAGTGCCATTGAAATATCATATAATGATCTGAAGTCTAGTCCTCCTTCCTCTTTAGGGAGACAAAGCTTTTTCTATGAAGACCAATGTCTACTCCTCCCTTCTTCTTTTGTGTTCCAGAAGAACCTTGCAAAGAATTTATGTAGGTGGTCGATTGTGTTTTGGGGGGGAGGGCGGTCAAGAACTAATAATCAGTGTTGCTTTGCCTCCAAATAAAAGCAACTTTCCTTTCCAATAGTGCAATTTAGACTTAACCATCTTCGCTAGATCATAGTAGTCTTTCCTTCTTCTAGTGTAAAAGATAGGACAACCTAATAGGTGGAGGGGAATTGTCCTTTAGTAAATCCCGCTATATCTTCCACTGCCTTGGACAATTCATGTGATACATTGGCATGCATGTAAAATGAGCTCTTAGCTTTGTTGATCATCTGGCCCGATACTTGTTCGTATCCCCCAAGGACTGCCATGATTATGTTCAATGAAGGAGGAAACTCCTGAAGTTGTAGTTAGATATGTTAATTTTATTTTTTGAGAATGATCAGCACAAAGATTATGCTAGCAACAGTATTTACAGGCTACTATCCTTGTGAACTTTTGCAAGGCTTCCAAAAATTGTAGAATAGATTTTGCATCCCCTACACAAAACTCTTTACACCAAAAGTGAAATTTAAAAGTTAAATATTTTAAGATATGCAATTATGAGTTATTTTGAGTTTTCAAGGCTAGGGGTGTCAAATGAGCGGGTTGTACTTTCTCTTGAACAAGGGAAGGGCAGCATAACATGTTATTATTCTGTATTTATAAAATAATTCTGGAGAAGATAAAATAACATATAAACAGAAATATAAAAGAAACAGAATTTAATTCGAGCCCACTGAATTCATAGTGTTTCCTTAAGGAATTTAATCCCCTCCTAGTACCCAAGGTTGTGGATTATTTCCTCCCAGGATAGAATGAATTACACACTAGTATAGCGATACTTCAAACCCAGTATTTCAGCAAATACAAAGATCGGTAGCAAATCACACTTACTTGTTTGTAGTTAAAACAATGCATAAGAAAGGAGGAGAAGTCAGAATTTCGTATTGAAAATCTGAGAGAATGGACAGGTATTTATAACTAATGTTGAGCTCAAACTAAAGAGGTGAAACTCTTCAAAACTGAAGAGGTGCAACTCTTCAGAAGTGTTGTTTGTGTAAAACGACCATAAATTAAATGGCTTTTACAAAAAAACAAAGGGCATATACTATTCCGTTGGATTTAATATTAATTTTTCGTTTAAAAAAATGGATATTTAATAACATTTCTATTAATATTTACTATTAACAAATAAATTTGGTCTAAAATATTAATCAATCAATTGATCATTTGACGAAATCCATATCCGAATCCAAATCTGAATCAGAAGCCGAAGCCGAGCGAGCGACGACGATGACGGCGCGAGGCTTGCCTTCTTCTTAACTCTTTAAGATCTATAAGAAGTGTAATTGTATATATACCCATCAAAATCTTTTCCTCTTCCAATATGAGACAATGTCCCTTTGCCAAGGAGGAAAACTCAAATATTTTTAATTTTCTTCCATTTTTCATTCATCCTCTTTTAAGCTACATTTAAGATTAAAAACCCAACAATCCCCCACATGAATGGGGAATGGCTATATCACATAAATATGCATGAAAAATTGTGTGATTCGCAAGTAAGGATTAATTGCATCTGGATAAGTAGGTTTTCCTTTGAACTTTCAGTAGTGAACTTATGTCGGATATACTTTGTCAATCAGTAGATTTGATATCTTTGAACCGTTGGTTTATACCTAGACAACCATAAGTCACACAACCAACCCTTAACCGTCTTTGGCTCTCATTGTTGTGTTCGTTTCAGCCATGAACACCACCTGGTTTCATAAGTGCATAGAAAATTGGCCTTACAAAATTCTCCTTGAAACGGCTAACACTTCACACTTACATAAGTGATTCCTAAACGTGTCATCACGTAGATACACTATTTGATATACCGCGTATCAAATTTAGAAATCATTAAAAAGCCTTAATGCTTTATCCTTGGTACTGAACATTGTCTCATCACGAGAATAGACCAAACTTTTAGTTGACAATGTTGAACCGTCATTAATGACTTTATTTGATCTCCTTGAACCTAGATCTTGAGATCACCAGTCTTCTAGGTAGAGTTACCGCCATAATAGCTTGTTCTTGGCCATAGTCCCATTTCCCTCGATGATTTCTCAACTACCTCTCTAGTTAGGTATTTTGTAAGTAGATCCGACACATTATCGCTTGACTTTACATAGTTAATCGTGATAATTCCTCTAGAGAGTAATTGCCTAACGGTTTTATGTCTTCGTCATATATGACGAGATTTACCGTTACACATCACACTCCCAGCCCTTCTAATTGCCGCTTGACTATCGCAATGTATGCATATTGGTGCCAACGGTTTGGGCCAAAATGGAATGTCTTCCAAGAAATTCTGGATCCATTCAGCTTCTTCACCGGCTTTATCTAAGGCTATGAACTTAGCTTCCATTGTAGAGCGGGCAATACAAGTTTGATTGGACGACTTCCAAGATACCGCTCCTCCTCCAATAGTGAATACATATCCACTTGTGGACTTAGAATCAGTTTAACCGGTAATCCAATTTGCATCACAGTATCTCTCAATCACCGCATGATATTTACTGTAGTGCAAAGCAAAGTCCTGGATATGTTCTAACTATCCCAAAACTCGTTTAATTGCCATCCAATGAGATTGACCTGGATTGCTCGTGTATCGACTCAATTTACTTATAGCACAAGTTATATCTGGTCATGTACAATTCATGATATACATTAAGCATCCCAACACACAAGCATAATCCAATTGTGATATGCTTTGGCCTTTGTTCTTTGCTAATGCAAGATTCACGTTAATTGGAGTCTTTGCAACATTAAACCCTAAGTGCTTGAATTTTCCCAAGTACTGTCTTAATATAATGAGATTGTGACAATGTCAGAATTTGAGGAGTCTTATTGATCTTAATCCCCATAATTAAATCAACAACTCCCAAGTCCTTCGTATCAAACTTGCTAGTTAGCATACGCTTAGTCGCATTTATGTTGGCAATGTCATTACTCATTATCAGCATATCATCCACATATAAGAAAACAATGACTATATGATTTGGAACATTTTTAATGTATACACATTTATAACATTCATTTATCTTAAAACCATTTGACAACATTGTTTGGTCAAATTTTGCATGCCATTGTTTGGGTGCTTGTTTTAGTCCGTAAAGGGACTTAACAAGTCTACATACCTTCTTTTCTTTACCTGGAACCACAAACCCTTTAGGTTGTTCCATGTAGATTTCTTCCTCCAAATCTCCATTTAAGAAGGTCGTCTTAACGTCTATTTGATGAATTTCAAGACCATAAACTGCAGCTAATACTACTAACATTCGTATGGACATAATTCTTATAAATGGAGAGTATGTATCAAAATAATCAAGACCTTCTCACTGTCTATACCCTTTGACTACAAGTCTTGCCTTATATTTATCAATAGTGCCATCATCTTTCATTTTCCTCTTAAAAATCCATTTAGAACCCAAAGGTTTATTTCCAGGAAAAAGATCAACCAATTCCCATGTATGGTTGATCAATGTGGATTCTATTTCACTATTGACCGCCTCTTTCCAAAACAATAATTTCGAAGAAGACATAGCTTCTTTAAATGTCCGAGGCTCATTTTCCAATAAGAAAGTCACAAAATCTGGTCCAAATAAAGTAGACGTTCTTTGACGTTTACTACGTCTTGGATCCTCCTGATTAAATATACTTTCTTTTGTTTCTTCCTAAGGTCGTTTAGATCCTTCACCAATCGACTCACATTCCTTTTTATACGGATATATATTTTCAAAGAACTCAGCATTATCTGATTCTATAACCGTATTATTATGAATGTCGGGATTTTCTAATTTATGAACCAGAAATCGATATGCTTTACTATTGGTCGCATATCCTATGAAAATACAATCAACGGTTTTCGGTCATATTTTTACTCTTTTGGGTTTAGGAACTTGCACTTTTGCCAAACACCCCCATATTTTGAAATAATTCAAGTTGGGCTTCCTTCCTTTCCATATTTCATATGGAATGGATTGTGTTTTGCTATGGGATACTCGATTTAGTATCCGGTTAGCCGTAAGAACGGCTTCCCCCCACAAGTTCTGTGGCAAACCAGAACTTATCAACAATGCGTTCATCATCTCTTTTAATGAACGATTCTTTCTGCACTCCCATTGGATTGGGGCGTGTAAGGGGTCGTTGTTTGAAGAATTATTCCATATTCTAAACATATTTATTCAAAAGGAAATTCATATTCACCACCCCTATCATTTCTTATCATTTTGATTTTCTTGTTAAGTTGCGTTTCAACTTCATTTTTATATTGCCTGAATGCATCTATTGCTTCATATTTACTATTAAGTAAGTAAACATAGAAATATAGAGTACTGTCGTCAATAAAAGTTATGAAATACTTCTTTCCACCGCGAGATAGTATTGACTTTATGTCGCAAATATCTGTGTGAATTAAGTCTAAAGGATTTGAATTCCTTTCAACTGACTTATAAGGATGTTTAATATACTTAGATTCCACACATATTTGACATTTTGATTTGTCGCATTCAAACATAGGCAATACTTCCAAATTAATTATTTTCCGCAAGGTTTTATAATTGACATGACCCAAACGTATATGCCATAATTCATTTGACTCAAGTAAGTAGGAAGAAGCTGAAATTTTATTATTATTCTCAACAACCATTACATTCAGCTTGAAGGCCCTCGGTGAGGTAACCTTTCCCTACAAACATCTCATTCTTACTTATTACAACCTTATCAGATAAAAAAACATACTTAAACCCGTTCTTAACAAGAAGTCCAGTAGAGACTAAGTTATTTCTAATCTCGGGAACATGAAGGACATTGTTCAAAGTCACCACCTTACCAGAAGTCATTTTCATAAATATCTTCCCACGTCCTTCAATTTTGGCCGTTGCAGAATTTTCCATAGAAAGCGTCTCTTCGGGTTCAACAAGAGCATATGTAGCAAACGCTTCTCTAACAACAAAAACATGGCGAGTGGCTCCAGAATCAATCCACCACTCCTTAGGATTTCCCACCAGGTTGCATTCAGAAAGCATAGCACACAAGTCATCGATATCTTCGTGCTTTTCAACCATGTTTGCTTGACCCTTTTTCTTGTCTTTCTTTGGAGCACGACAATCTGCAGATCTGTGTCCAGCTTTTTCACAGTTATAGCAATTTCCGTTGAACCGCTTCTTGCTTGGGTTGCTTTTCGGTCCATAAGCCTTCTTCCTCTTTCTATCCTCAACAATGTTTTCTCCCATTATTGTTGAGTTTCCACGGTCTTTCTTTTCAGTAGCTTTGTTGTCCTCTTCGATTTTCAACCGAATAATGAGATCTTCAAGGACATCTCCTTGTGTTTGTGTTTCAAGTAGTTTTTGAAGTCCTTCCACAAAGGAGGCAACTTCTCAGTCATTGCTGCAACTTGGAATGCTTTATTGATGACAAGACCTTCAATGAAAATTCTGTTAGTAGAAACAATATAATTAATACTTTCAACATTAGTATTAATTTGACTTATACCTTCAGCAAGGAGATCGTGAATAATCACTTGCAATTCCTGGACTTGGGTAATAACAGACTTGCTATCTACCATTTTATAGTCTAAAAATTTAGCTGCAACGAATTTCTTTCAAGCGCTATCCACAGTTGTATTGACGTCTCCATATTACTATAGACATTATATAGATCGTCCTTTAGTCCGCTAAGAATATAATTCTTGCATAGAAATCAGAATGATTCCCCGACACGGTCACGAGAAAGCGTTCAATTTCTGGAGTTTCATCGGGCAGAACAAGAACATCTTCCTTAATGAACTTCTGCAAACTTAAAGTCGTCAAGTAGAAGAACATCTTCTGCTGCCCACCACTTGAAATCAATCTCGGAAAATTTTTTGGATTTTTCTGCCGGTGCCAATGCCGGTGTTGTTCGGCTTGTCGATGCATTGGCAGTCACCACAGGAACAGTCTTGTTCCCGTTGTCATTCGTTATTTCTATAAAAGAATGACACAAACAAACGTTAAAATCACGTAGATTTTAATCTCCAATGGAGTAGAAAACTACACAGGTTTTAGTCTCCAGAAACATGAGTATAACACAAATACAGAAAATATTAAATTCCTTAAGCTTGTTATTATTTTGTATTTGTAAAATAATTCTGCAGAAGATAAAATAACATATAAACAGAAATGTAAAAGAAACAGAATTTAATCTGAGCCCACTGAATTCACATTGTTTCCTTAAGAAATTTAATCCCCTCCTAGTACCCAAGGTTGTGGATTATTTTCTCCCAGGATAGAACGAATTACACACTGGTGTAGCGATACTTCAAACACCAATGTGTTTCAGCGAACACAAAGATCGGTAGAAAATCACACTTACTTGTTTGTAGTTAAAGCAATACAGAAGAAAGGAGGAGAAGTCAGAAATTCGTATTGAAAATCTGAGAGAATGGACTGGTATTTATAGCCAATGTTGAGCTCAAACTGAAGAGGTGCAACTTTTCAGAAGGGCTGTTTGTGTAAAACGATCATAAATTAAATGGCTTTTACAAAAAACAAAGGGCATATATTATTCCGTTGGATTTAATATTAATTTTTTGTTTAAAAAAATGAATATTTAATAACATTTCTGTTAATATTTATTATTAACAAATAAATTTGGTCCAAAAAATTAATCTTCAAATCCGAAGCCGAGCGACGACGACGACGGCGCGAGGCTTGCCTTTTTCTTAACTCTTTAAGAGCTGGAAGAAGTGTAATTGTATATATACCCATTAAAACCTTTTCCTCTTCCAATATGGGACAATGTCCCTTTGTCAAGGAGAGAAACTCAAATATTTTCAATTTCCCTCCATTTCTCATTCACCCTCTTTTAAGTTATATTTAACCTTAAATACCCAACATAACATTAGCTTCAATTGAACAAGCTCAACTTAGGCGAATCAAAATGGGTTGAGTCAATAATTGGGTGGGTCAAAAGTTACTTGGGCTAAGATGGGTTGGGTCAAGATAAACTAAAATTAAATTATAGCCCAACCCGCTCAATTCTTATCAAACTTTACTTAATATGTATTGTTTTCTTATAAATTATATAATTACTAAATAAGACTTTTTTTTTCTTTTGTTAGGTGTCATATGTAACATATCAAACAAAAATAAATATTTTTAAGATAGTTTGACAAAGCTATTCATGGATCAATTTGGGTAAAAAATTAGCCCAACTTTAAATATGTTGAGATAAGTTGGATCAAGATGAACTGAGTTCAATAAATAAGCAACTCAATAACTTTGGACGGTTCATTTGAGCTTGGGCCAAATTTGACCGCTCTATTCCAAGTCTAATAATCTCTCTCTTTTCACTTTACAATTACTTTAAAGGTTACATTACGAAGAAGCAGCGCGAATTAGTTTTAAGGGTAGACTTGTGAGGAAAGGTGCTTTGGTTTTAGAACCACCACAACCGGATGAATATCACCACCATTCTCAGCGGCAAATCATTTGAGAAATCCAGTCAACAAATTTGGCGAACCACCACTCTACCACCCACCTCAGCCGCAAGAACCACCACCTACGACCCTTGAAGGCAACACAACCTTTAAAGCCACAGTTGAGAGGGATGTACGGTTTTGTGATGAAAGGGATGAGGGAAGAAATATAACCAGTGTTTGCAAAATATTTGAAAAATAGCCCGCTTATTAAATTTGCTAAATTGGGTAATTTTCTAAGCATATTTCCTAATTTGGTATGCCATCTTGTCTGGTTCATATAAGTTTTCTAGCTTGAGGAATCTATGACTTTGTGTTTACATTTAACAAATACAGCTTAATTAACTTGTTAGTTGATTTTTCAGCTAATCTAGAATTGAAAAAATAATAATGTGCAGTCGAGATTATGAGTTGTAACTAAAAAAAAAACCTATATCCAATTAGCTCTTAGACGCCTCTTGATTAATGCTATAATTTGGTACTAAGCTCACATGCTTGTTAATTCTGTTATTCTTGTATGCCGTCTGCGAACGGAATTACTTGACTTTTTGTTTCTTTTGTTATCCTCTTTCCTATGTCCAACAATGTGCCAATGATTATTGCAGATAGCTTCATATTTGGTATTCTTAGTCAGTAGGTAAGATTCTCGAGTCTTCAGCTTTTAACAATTGCTTAAAAACTAAGGCCGCCTATATTAACAGTGATAATTAGTAATACTCCTGCTATTTATCAATCTTCAGTTTCCTTTCCTATTGCTGATTAATGTCTTGCCTTGATCCAATTTCCCACAATTATCAGCCAATCAAGGGTGGAGCTAGGGTGGTGGAAGGGGTTCATCTGAATCCCCTTACGCCGAAAAATTATACTATATATGTAAGGTCAAAATTAGTTTTTTATGGTATAAATAGTAGATGTTGAATCCCCTTGGCTTGTTCGTGCGTTTACTTTTTAATAAGCCGAATCTCCGCAGAGCCAATCACCTCGTCTTTGATTTCATCCTTTTCCTGTGTCTTGACTGGGTCTTCGTCCTTCCTTCCTTGGCTTACTGCTGAGCATCTTCTGTGTTTGCACTTCTGTCTTTAATTGAATCCGGAAGTCATTGAATTATTCTACATGTTCATGTCAATCATAGAGTTTTGAGTTAGTATAGAAACTTAATTTAAATTGTCATCTTTAAAATCATTCTAACAGAGATGGTTGATTATGATATACTTAATAGTTTGTCTATCATTTTTGTGTGTCAACTTTCTGCAGATTGATTTATTCACAGATCTTGCATAGATCTCTGAAGGTTCTTTGCAGAAGTACAAACAGAGGTGATTGATTATGATGTTGTAACTTCGCTGATAGGAACAATATATCAGCTTTCACAATCCAACTTAGACTTGCAGGAGGGTCATAAAGAACATTTGAAATCACTGTACGAGAAGTTTGGCTCTCTGCTAGAGTTTCTTGACAATCCTGATGACGAATTTGGCTCTTTGCCATAGAATTAAATTTCTTTGAATTCTGAATCGAGTCATCGCATTTTGAAGAGACTTGATTGAAGATGTGAATAGTTCCTGCCATGTGATGATTGCTTGTATGTTGAGTTCATATTTTTGTTAAATAATTAATTTAATTATATTAGCCCACAATATTTATCTGGACCTAAATGGTGACATAGTCATCTTCTCTTCAGTCAGTGATGATCTCTTAATGGTGACGAAAAGGCGACATAGTCATCTTCCTGAGACCAAACCAAATGGTTATTACAGGGTATGAACACACTAGTTGATTTTTCAGCTACCAATTATGAAGGCGTAGTTGACTTGACATATTCTAAATCAGTAGTGGAAGACAACTACAATA